>NW_021703782.1:15911930-15957723 GCF_005190385.1 Monodon monoceros | reverse complement strand
CTGCGTTGGCAGAAGGATTCTTAACCACTGCGCCACCAGGGAAGCCCTAAGAAATGCTTTTCTATTCTTTACACCTATTTCCATGCCCGGCACAATCACCCTCTCAATTGGTAGCCTCCTTCTCTCTGGTCTCCCCGCCGCCCCCCAGTGAAAGTCACCTACAGGTGGCCAGTGCCCCACTGGGAAGGTTAGCGTATATGAGATGGGGGCCCGGAAGCCCCCGACGTTCCCACTGATTGCATCCTCCTGGCTTGTAAAGTCGAGATTCTGCCCCTAAGTCATGGGCCGCCAGCAGCAGCGGAGGGGAGAGAAGATGTGCTGCCTTTGCACATTCTCAGCAGAATCCACGCGGTGGGATGGAGCCTTACTCCATTCATCTTCAGTTGCAGGGAGAAGAGGCAGAGCATCCCAAGAACCTGGAAGCTGGAAGCTGATGGTGGATTGGAGCTCCTGAAACTCACTCTCTATTGTGTCGTACAACATATCCAACACTTGCTGACTCAAGACAGCAACCAATTTATTATATCTCACCCTTGTGTGGTCAGGGCAGGGCTCAGCTGGGAGATTCTTTATCTCCACGTGGGTTAGGCTGGCGTGGCGAAGGTGGCTTCACTCCCAGGTCTGGCTCCTTTCTTAAGGGTGGCGAGTGGGAGGTACAAACTATTGGTTATAAGATAGGCTCAAGAATGTATTGTACAACATGGGGAATATAGCCAATATTATATAATAACTGTAAATGGAAAGTAACCTTTAAAATTTGTACAAAAATATTTTTTAAAAGAATGTGTTCCCTGGCTAGAAAAACCCTCCCCTCCATCTCTCCGTTTTCACGCGGCCCTGATAGAACTGGCCTGTCCCATGTGCCTGTCACTCCAGCCATGCGCATCACATACCAAGAGCCAAAAGTGTTCCCAGTCTCCCTGTCGGTGAGCAAGAGAAGGGCTTCAGAGATCCCTCTGCTTACCCAAGAAGCCTAAGAGAGCAGGACCTCAAAGATCTTTCTCACTTCTGGGCCCCCGCACCACCAGGAGCTGTGGCTGGTGGCCGGGAGCCCCACGCCATCCAGCATAAGGTGAAAGCTCAACTTCCCCGAGAGATGACCGGCCAAGCCCAAAATGCCCTCCTGCCAGGGTTCTGCTGTCACTCAGGGCCCATGGACCCAGTGGGAGCCCAGCCCTTATCCCCACTGCTCTGGTGCCTGCCCTCCTCAAACCGGCCCCAGCAGTCTTAGTCCAGGCTCCCTAACGTCCTCAACTTTCTGTCAGAACTTTCCCCTCACCTTCACCCCACATAGCACGCGGCCACCCCAGCGCTCTCCAGGGCCCCTGCATTTTTGGAAGCAGGCCAACCCACCAAAAGTCAGTTTGATGAATGGCAAATTCACTGCAAATCAATTCAAAAAAAATCAATTGCTGGGCTTCCCTGGTGGTGCAGTGTTTGAGAGTCCGCCTGCCAATGCAGGGGACACGGGTTCATGCCCCGGTCCCAGAAGATCCCACATGCCACGGAGCGGCTGGGCCCGTGAGCCATGGCCACTGAGCCTGCGCGTCCGGAGCCTGTGCTCCGCAACGGGAGAGGCCACAGCAGTGAGAGGCCCGCATACCGCAAAAAAAAAAAAAAAAAAAAAATCAATTGCTTTTGAATATCATTGTATATTTTGACAAATTTTAAGCACTGTCAGAATTTTCTCCAATTCCGCAAAAGGCATATGCGTCTTGATTTTGTGTTTCTAGCAATTAAAAATTAAAACTTCATTCAGTATTTCACGTTTGAAGGGACTTTGTAAGCCACTTTTGAAGGCTCTCTGTCCTTTTAAATATAGTCTTGGCGTGATTTTTTTTTTTAATATTTAAGATTTTTACCATTCTCATACCAATTCCCACAATGGCTTATCAGCTTTAATTCTGAATTTATAACAATTAAAAACCAAAATTGAGGCATTTCATATTGATGTGGTTCACCTTAATCCTTCGTCAGCCTTTTTTTTTTTTGTCATGAATAAAGGTAGGACTGGAAGCACCAATCGTAAGCTAAATTTTTTTACTGATTGTGAAATATACTTTATTGCTCTAAGAAGTCTACATCAACTCCTGATGCTTAAATTCCAGAAAACTGCATATATCTTAAAACACAGCAGTGAAGACCATTTGCAAGAATCTTCAGAAGCCATGAAAACCATGTTCAAATGTGAATTTCTAAAAGTTTTACAAATGATGAAAGGAAACAAGTTTTGGTAGATTCATAAATCTGGTAAAATCAGAGATTTGGTCATTTAGCACACTGATTTGGGAAGAAGTGACCATTGGGCAGCTCCAGGCCCAGAGGTGGTGGGAGTCCTGCTTCCTCCGCAGGGTCATTTCCGGGCCATTTCTCCTCCTGTGGGACTCCTGACACCAGTCCACTCCCTACTCCTCCTTGGCACTGTCATCTACAGACCCCATCGTTCCCCGTTGCCCTCTCTCAAGAATGATCTCCCATCGAGCTCACTGTCCTCCCTTCCTCCTCTTCCCAAGCATCCCGCCCAGGGGCTCTCCTTCCACACTCGTCTCCCTGCCTGCAGAGCTCCCCTCCACCCACCCACCCCGCCACTTGGCTCCCCTTTCCTCACTGGCCCTGGTCTCAGCCCCCTTTGCTAGCGCTTCCTCTCTGCGTGAAGAGCCCCAGCCTCCCTCTCTGTCTATACTCTCCCTAGGTGACCTCATGGTTCCACGGCTGTACATACCATCTATATGCTAACGATTCTCAACCTATATATCAACCCTGACCTCTCCCAGGGCTCCAGACTTACATCCGACTGCCTACCTGGCATTTCCAGGTGGAGGTCTAACTAGCATCTCAACACCCACGTGGTTGAAAGAGAACACTGGAGCTCAGCTCCCACCCCCAGCCTGCTCCTTCCCTCATCTTCTCCATCCTAGTAAACAGTGGCACCATTGTGTTCAAGCCTAAATTAGCAGAGTCATCCTTAACTCCAGCCCCACAACAGATCCCAGCTCCTCGCGTCCTCTCCTCTCCTGCCGTCGTAGGAAATGGACCACTGTCACAGTTCTTAGCCACTCTCCCGGCCCCTGATCCGCTCCCCCACAGCACAAGAGCAATCCTTTCCAAAACATAAATCACACAGTGCTACTCTAGTATCTAAAATCCTCAAAGGTTTCTCATTACTCTTAAAAAGAAACCCAAACTCCTTAAGTCGCCTGCAGCATCTCAGGGATCTGGCCCCTGCCTTCCTCTGTGGCCACCTCCCAAATCACCTCCACCTCATCACTGTCCCAGCCTGTGGCCTTCCCTAAGCCCCGCCCTCCACCACCCGCATCCCCACCTAAGGACCTTTCCCCAGCTGTTCCCTCTGCCATTCCCAGGCCTTCCCAGGGCTGGATGCTTCCCGGGAGTCATCCTTTGGCATTTCCAATCCAGAGTAGCCACCAGGCACCTCTGCCCATCATGCTATTTTAATCCTGGCTTAGCAGTCATCCCTATCTTACTTTTTATTTTTGAGTAGTTGTTGGCTTGTTTGGTTTTTCTGTCTTAGGCTAATCGAACGTAAGCTCCACTAGAGCAACAAGACTCCTCTGTCTTGTCCACTGAGGTATCCTGAGCACCTAGATCAGGGGATGGCGTGCAAGGGATGCCTCGTGAATCCGAGGGATGGACTCACACACACGCCGTTTCTGCAGAGAGAGGACCTAAGCGTCCAGAGTCCAATGACATAACCTCCAGGCTGCAGAAGGCCGAGAAACACACACATAAGGTTCAGTCTGCTAATTTTTGTTGATCAGAAGGATGGCCTTCCATCCCTCAGGATTCACCCTGACCACTGTTCCCAGGGCTTCCCGAAGAGGTCCGAAAGAGGCCGGGGGCAGCGCTTGTTCCCCAAGGGAAGGGCCACACACACCCCACTTTCCCACTCAGGCCTCTCCATCCCTGCCTCCTTCCCTTCCTTCCCTCTCCACATGCAGAAGGAGGCCACTGCCAAAAACCCATAAACACACATCACCTGACACACACACACCACACACACACATCACCCCACACACACATATAACACTCCACACACACACACCACACACATACACACACCACACACACACATACATACCACCCATGTACGTACCACACACACTTATACTCCCCACCTACACACTACACACACATACACACTTGACCCCATTCGGATCTGTTCCTTTCTCTACACACTCATGGGCTTATAAGAACACATTGACAGAAAGAGAAAAATAAATACCGTATGCTAACACATATATATGGAATCTAAAAAAAAAAAAAAAAGGTTTTGAAGAACCTAGGGACAGGGCAGGACAGGAATAAAGACGCAGACGTAGAGAATGGACTTCAGGACACAGGGAGGGGGAAGGGTTAGCTGGGATGAAGTGAGAGATTGGCATGGACATATATACACTACCAACTGTAAAATAGATAGCTAGTGGGAAGCAGCCGCATAGCACAGGGAGATCAGCTCGGTGCTTTGTGACCACATAGAGGGGTGGGATAGGGAGGGTGGGATAGGGAGGGTGGGAGGGAGACGCAAGAGGGAGGGGATATGGGGATATATGTATACATATAGCTGATTCACTTTGTTATACAGCAGAAACTAACACACCATTGTAAAGCAATTATACTCCAATAAAGATGTTAAAAAAAAAAAAAAAAGAACACGTTGACAGATCGGTTGGGAGGAGCATTCCCAGAACAGTTACTCAAATCCTACCTTCCACCCAGATAAATAAGGTGAGCATGGCTCAGGGTAAGCCCGAGGAGCATGCCTGGGGCAGGGCCGGGGTTGGGTGGGGCCAGGGTGAGGCGGGCAACCGTGGCACCTGAACTTCTACCATTAAAAAGCCTCTCTTTGGGGTTAAATTTTGTTCTCTCCTGGTTGTTGTTGTTTTTTTTAATCGCAATTTCTTCCTTGGACATGAAGACAACCAAACATGAAGCCACCGACACCCTGCTCACGCCTTCTGCGAGCAAATCCTTCTCCTGGCTGGGGGAGCCTGGGGAGGGGGGCACGGAGAAGAGGAAATGAAAGGGAAGAGGGGAAGCGCTTGGCGCCCCTGATGGAGTAACTGGCATCCTCCTGTGGGTCCCAACTGCTGACCAGCGCGGCCAGGGTCACGGGTCACCTGGCCCTCCCTCCCCACTTCTCCCTGTTCCCATAGTCCCTCCTCCCGCCCCACACCCTCTCCTGGGCCATCAGACAGTTCCTCCCTGAAACGGGGGGATGTAAGAGGTGACAGAGCTGCAGCTAAGGCCCAATTTTCATTGACACTCAGAGTCTCTGACAGCTGTTAGAAGAAGAATGTGATTTTGAAATTTAAATAACATGCTTCTGCATTCAGCTCAAGGAGACAACCTGAGGATAAGCAGTTTATCGCCCGAGCCACCATGCAGGTGGCAGGGAGACAGGCTGCCTGCTTCCTCCTCTCCTCCCCTGCCCTCTGTCCCCAAAGCCCCACCGCCTCCTCACAGGGGCCGCCTCAGAGTGGGGTCTCTGAGAGGCACCAGCTGACCTGCTGGACCTTGCTCGCCATCTTCTGCTCAGCAACCCCAGGGAAGGAGGGGCCGGGGGCACAAAGGCTCGGCAGCCCCTCAGCGGAGCCAGGGAAGGGAGGGGAGCTCCCTGGGCATCCAGCGGAGTTAAGCCAAGCCCGACCCTCTCCCGGCCCCTACATGGCTACTCAGGCAACCTTCACAGGGGACTGACTCTTGAGCCCAGGGATAAGCTCCTCCCCGACCCAAGGGCAGCTCAGCCCCGCTCCACAGACCCAGCCCCAGAGCCAGGCTGTCACACTGAGCTCTGTCCCGGAGACTTCCTGGGCAGGAGTCCCAAGGGAGGAGACCCCAGAGACGCCAATCTCCCATCTGCCACAAGGTCTCTAGTCACTGTCATCTGAGCCCACCAGGCCCAGAAGGTATGCGGTTCCTGCTGAGCCTGGCGGGGCCTCCGAGCCATGATGCTATGATGCTGCTGGGAATGTCGTTCCCAGATCCCAGTCTCTCCTCTTCCGAGACTCTGCTGATTTTCCCCAGGCACCGCCTATTGCTGCCTCCCTTGGGCTCTCAGGGTTACTCTACCACCACTGACAAACCACCCAGTGGGCGTCTAAGTGGTATCCGCCTGCCCCACAAGCCAGTAAGGACACGGTCTGGTGCCTTTCAAAGCAGCATCTTAGGTAGCGTCTGCGCCACACGGAGACCCGGCCCCAGCCCTACCTCTTCCACGAAGCCCTCGTGAGCTTTCCTTTCCTTCTCTAAACCTCAGGGCCACCTGACAGGCGGCCCACACGGGACGCCTCAGACTTGCCTGGACCTCTTAGCCACCCTCCCTTGTGCAGCGCTAACAGCTCACACTAAACCACTAGCTCCCCCAGCCCCTGACAGCATCACCTGTGGCCACCACCTAGGGTGCTCCTGGGCTCCGGCACCCTGTGGGGAGCCGTGCACACGTCATCACCCATCCTTACAGGGCTCCATTTTACAGATGAGAAAAATGAGGTTCGGAGTCAAATGACCCACCCTGTGGTCAACCAGCTGGTAGGGCAGGACCAGGATTCAAACTAGGACCAGCAGGCCTCCAAGTCCACAACCGCCCTCTAGTCCAGGAGCCTCCACGGATGGGGTCAGGAGCACAGCACAGCACTAGACACCCAGGGGAACACAGAGAGAGGCGTGGGTGCAGTGACACAGAGACCAACGCCCACAATCAGAGGGTGAGCGCTGTAATAAGAGCCAAGTGCAAGGGCACAGAGTGGGAGGGTGGTGTCCCTCAGGGGCCATCTGCAAGGCTTCTTGGCAGGGGTAGGGTTCCCTCCTCTCCTGATCCCCCAAAAAGGGGACCACTGGAGCCTCCAACTAGAACATCCCCGGGCCTCTCCTGGCTCCATCCAAGCAAGATGACCCACCCCAGAGGCTTGCGGCCAACTGAGGCTGTCGCCACCCATCCCTTCTTCCTCCAACAAAAGGCCCAAGCCCAGGCCTCTCGCCAGCCTCCCTGTGTCCCCACCCAGTCACAATGCAGCTAAGGCCACAGAGGCTCAGCAGTAGCCCCAGGGACCTACTGTCCCCTGCAAATCGCCCCGTCACCTCCCACTGCAGCCCCCACCCAGCACTAACATGGGTGGAAGGCAGCCTCACGTCACCAAAAGCCATGCAACCATCTCCCGGATGCAGGCTCCAGGCCGGCCCTACCCCAGCTGGCCAATGGCCTTTGGAGAAATCACTCCACAGTCAGTTCTAAGAAGCTACGTGTTTTAGTGCAACGTGCCAGGTACTGGACCAGGCACCTACCTGCAATTTCTCATTTAGTCCTTACAAAACCCGAGCAGGTAGGTTTTGCTATCAGTCCCGTGTTGTGTAAGAAGAAACCCGGGCTTAGAGGTGAGGCCCCTGCCTGAGGTACGCACTGGGCAGGGACAGAAGCAGGGCTGAATCCCGGTCTAGTCCATCCCTTCCCTTGGGGCCTCAGTTTCCCTTTTTGTCAGGTAAGGGGTGAGCTTAGATGATCTCCAAGTTCCCCTCCAGCTATAGAAAAGACAAGACGTGTTTGCATAAATATGCTCCATACCCATGTATCTCCAATGCCTGCATCGGATGCCCAAGGCCCCGGAGGCCCCCAGCCTCACCAGAAATGCAGAGGCAGCGCTCGCTGACAGCCCGGCCCACACCACCTGCCTGCCGCTTCTCCCGGTCCCTGACACACAGCCCAGCGGCGAGGGAAACCACTCTCTGGCCCTCCCAGGCCTTTCATCCTCACTCTGATGGTTTCACCCCACGTGGATGGAGCAGTTCCCTTCCCTCACTGTCCGCATCACCCCTCACAACCTCTCTCTGCCTGAACCATCTCTTCTTTCCCTAAGAAGCCTTTCTCTCCTCTCTCCACTTTGTTCCATCCTCTCCTGCCTCCCAGATGGGACCAGCTGGGATTCAGTATTCACGGGGTCACAGGCGCTTGGGGAGGGAGGGACTCCACCCAAGGGACCCCTCTAGAGGAGCATCCTCGGCAGAGAGGATGGCTGTCACTTTGCCTGCATCCATCCTCATGGACTCCTCTGTATCGACCAGACCAGTAGCCATCCCCTTCTCATTTTACAAATGTCGGCACTATAGCTCAAAAAGGGCCAACAAGGCCTCCAGAAACACTCCGTTTCCTGTTTCCAAGGGCAGTTTAAATTGCTAGAAACAGGACAAACCTCATTACAAACTTCATTTCTTCTCCGTGAAATCTCCCTTCCCGTCTACAAGGCTAGGGCAGGACATCTGGATCCCTCCAACAACCCTGTCCCCACTGTTCAGGGCAGAGTCAGACTGCTCCCCTCCTGGCCTTGGACTTGGGATTAACTGGACACCAGGAATCCCAGACCCAGTCACTGATCCCAGCGCCTGTCTCTGAACTAAGCAGACAAGAGGGGAGGACTTGCCCTTCCCCCAGGGCCTCAGCATCAGAGAGTGTTGGGGGAGTCCCGGCAGCTTTCTTTGCCAACAGAATCCCAGCTGGGCTTTCAAAGAAGCCCAACAGAGAGAGCAGGCCAGCGGGAAAGAAGAAAACACGTTCCAGGAGGCCCCGAATTCTCAGATGGTAGCAACTCGGCCCCAAAGATACAAGAGCACCCTTCTCCAAGTCCCTGGGCCCCGAATGGGGATAATGCGACCTAGAGGAGGCTCCATGGCCCACACCGCAGCCTCTCCACACAGAGATGGCGGGGGGGAACATCATATAGCCACATGTAAGTGTGTAGAAGTGGGGAGGGACTCCATACAATCCTGCAGGGCAGATTGCTATCATCCTGGAGCATCAGTGCAGGATCTGGGGTCCCCCAGACCAGGCTTTCCCAGGCAGCGAGCCACAGGTGGGTGATACATGTGCCTAGATATTGACCCCTCAGCCCGCAGGGCAGCCAGGCAAGGGCCTGTGACCACCAGAGCTCCAAGCTGCTCTGCTCTTCCTAGATACCAAACAACACTGCCGTTGTCTGTGCGCCTCGATGGGGAAAAGGCTGCTCTAAGCTCACCTCTTCCTTCTTCAGAAAAGAAATGTAAGGTCCAGAGCAGGGAAGTGACCTGCCCAAGACCATCAGCTCATCTGTGGCAGAGAATGAGCTGGAATCAGGGTCCTGGCTCCCCATCCAGCCTTCTTTCAGCTGCGTGCTCCCCACCATGGCCCACTTGGTTTCTTGGTGGCTGGGTCAGGGCCTACCCACCCAGCTATGTACCAGAGTTTCCCCAGATAGAGCCACCCATGCAGCAACTCGAGGGCTGCTCTGGGTGGAGCGGGGTCAGCAGGGGCAATGAGGGGGAGCCTTGCCCTCACTGTGGGGAGTGGTCTCCAGAGCCCAGGGATCTACAGTCGTGTGGGGCTCAGTTCCATCTGAGCAGCAGGTAAAGGATGCTGATTCAGTGAGCTGCAGACCAGTAATCTCCTCATTTGTCTTGTCAACATCTTTGTCCCACAGAGTGTCAAGTCCATTACGGAAAGATTTTCTGCCGGGAAGATACTTAGTGTCAGTCCAGGAAGCAGCAGGGGCCTGAGCTCAGGTGCTGACCTCTGACCTTCAACCTTCAGGGGGCAAAAGCCAAAGCCATTTCTTCACTGGAGGTAAACCCAGTGGCTCCCACCCAGGCAGTAGCACCTGAGCCCACGGTAGGGTGGGAAATGGGTATGTCGGGCCGCTGGGATTTCCCCATCACAGCGTCCACGCGCAAACCACCTCCTCAATCTGCTGGAGCCCCCTAGCACTGTCTCAAAAGGAGTAGCCCAAAACTAACCAGGAAATGTGAGAATCAGAATGTCTGTGCTAGGAGGGGCCTCAGTCAGTCCATCACCCAGTTCAGCCCTGTGGGATGGGCAAGGCTTGTCACTGCATCATCACAGCGCCACAGGCAGAGGCAGGATGGGAACCTCGGCCATCACCCCACTGCGGGGTACGATGACGAGAGCCCAGGGCAGGCCACTCAATGCACAGACCATCTTCGAAGTCACCATACCATCCACCACTAACCCTGCCCACCACCAGGGCCCAAGGGTACGTCCAGATGGTCACCCTTTGGCCAGTGCCTCCCTTCTCATGGGGCCCAGGATTTCTCCCACCAGCACATGTGCATCATCCTATCTCAATCCCTTAGAGCATGCTTTCTCAATGGGAGAGGAGGGTATCACCCCCAAGGGAGCAAAAACGGGCTCCTGGGTAGGCAAAAAAAAGGTAGATATAACAATGGTTTGTGGCCCTCCAAAACTCAACCCTACCTGACAAAACTTTAATACTTGGCATTTACTATGGACTAAATTGTGTCCCCTCCCCAAACTCATATGCTGAAGCCCTAAACCCCCAATGTGACTGTATTTGAAGATAGGGCTTTTAGGAGGTAATTAAGGTTAAATGAGGTCATAAGGGTGGAGCCATAATCCAGTAGGACTAGTGTCCTTATAAGAAGAGGAAGAGACCTTTCTCTCTCTCTCTCTCTCTCTCTCTCTCTCCACGCCCCTCTCTCTTCTCTCTCTTCTATCTCCCCACTCCAATCCCCCACTTCCTTCCCACCCATTCCCACCCATTCCCGCCCCTACCCTGTGAGGACACCATGAGAAGGCTGATGTCTGCAAACCAGGAAGAGAGCCCTCACCAGAAATCAAACCTGCCAGACCTTGATCTTGGACTCCAGAACAGTGAGATAATAGACTTCTGTCATTTAAGCCATCCAGTCTACGGTATTTTGTTATGGCAGCCCAAGCAGACTAAGACAGTATTTCTCTAGTTAGAGAGAATTAACTTTTCTCCTTAGAGGGGCAACAATGAAGACAAAGAAAAAGTTTGAGAAACATTGTCCTACAGAGTTCTTCATTTGAAAGGGCTTAGGGTCTCACTGCAGAATCTTTCATTTCACAGTCTAGAGTAGTTCTCCTCAACTGGCAGCAGCTGTGCCCCCAGGGGACATTTGGCAGTGTCTGGAGACACACTGGGTTGTCACATCTTGGGGGACTGCTACTAGTGTCCAGTAGGTAGAGGCCAGGGATGCTGCTAAACACCTTACTGTGCACAGGACGGCTCCTGCCACGGAGAGAATTACCCAGGTCAATGTCGATAATGTTGCTGTTGAGAAACCCTGGCTTAGAGCAAAAGAAACTTCGGAAGGTTTTACATATTGCCACAAAGTGCCTGGAAGCCTGAGGCCTGGGGCCCGTGAGCAAGCCCACCCTGGCCCCCTTTAAGCAGCACTGGTGACTCCAGGAAGCTCATCCCAGCCCTAAGAGTTCCCAAAACCGGAAGGTCCTCTCTAGTGTCCGAGCAGGGGCAGGCTGCCCTGGGTCACCTGGGTCACCCAAAGGCCAGAGGGAACAAGGCCAAGAAGAAAGAACCAAAAAACTCACTGGGCTCCTATACACAGACCACGGCAAGCAAAGCTAGAGCTCAGATGGGTCTTCTCACTCCCCAGGCAGGCCAAGGCAGGAGTGGCCAGAGAGCAGAGGTTCTCCTCAGCGGGATTCAAGAAGCAGAGCCCCCAGGGGAGAGGGGAATTTCAGAGCAGAATGCACGATGATGATAGGAACGCCGACAACCACGGCTAATGGCTCCCATGCACTCGGCAGCATGCTGAGCCCTGGGCAGCCGTTGGTTCACTCTGACCTCATGACCATCCAACGAGGTAGGTACTCTCCCCTCTGCACCAGAGAGGAGACTGAGGCATAGAGAGGTCGAGTAACTTGCCCAGAGTAGAACAGCTGGAAAGGACCCAGCCAGGCAGGACAGGTGACGAAATGGGAGAGCAATACCACGTTTCAGATTCAAGATCTGCTGCACGGCAAGCTCATTCTAGGCAATTCCCTAAATGCTTTATGCCACACACAACCTTGTGGGTGGGTGTTACGGTTCCCTCTTTACAGATGAAGACCCCAGGCTCAGAGGCGTTCAGGGACCTGCTGGCAAGCCGACACCTGAGCCAAGCCCCGAGGCCTGATCCACAACCCACGGGGACCGGAGCAGGTCTGGCGAGGCCCGGGATGAGCCCACTCACCTGAGAAGATTGAAGCAAGCCTGAAGATGTCCGAGAGGCGGGCGGTCACTGGCTCGTAGGGTGAGGCTTCATAAAACTCCTCACCTAGAAGAGAGAACCGTGTCAGGCCCAGGCTCACATCCCGTCCAAAGTGCTGCACAGGGCGGGTTAGGAATGAAATGCTGCACATTTCACATGAGCAAGGTACTTCTCTCCAACCAGCGCAGGTCAGAACTGCCTACTACATCTCCCTCGTGACCTCTCTGCATGTCCCGGCCTCTTCTAAGGACTTCCGAATGCTTCTGGAAAGAAGGCACAGGGGAGCTGGAACCCTGTGGAAGGCCAGGTACAAATCCCAGGATCTGAAGCCAAAGGACCCTCCACAGTCATTGAGTACAACTTCCTCATTTCACAGGGGAGGGCTCTGAGGTGGCCCAGAGAGGCGAAGCAACCTGCCTGAGATCACACAGCTACTCATGGCGGAGCTTGAGCTGGACTCCAGCCTCACACCAGCATTCTCTCCCATCACACCAGGCTGGCTCTGCCCAGACTTAAGGGGACAGGATTTCCCCTTTGCTTCCCACCATGCCACCAGGAGAATCTGACTGGCTGAAGGTCCGCTGGGTGGAGGTCTGACTGCGGCTCCTGTCTTGACTGACTCCCGACCCGTCTTCCCCTCCACCTGCTGCTTCTCAGCCCTCTCCTCCAGGCTCCGGGGTGCACCAGAGGCTCGGGGAACAGACAAGCAAGCGAGTGACAGGAGATAAATGACACAAGGCTGCCCTGGAGACCCACCACCACCTCAGCGGGACTCCAGCCCCCTCTGCCAATGCCTCGGCAGCAAAGGAAGTATCCTCTTGAGACATGACGGCGAGGAGAAATCAATGGATAATCACTCAGGCTGTGTGTGCGTGTGTTGAGCGGGCGGGGGAGATAGATGATGCCCACAGCCTCACACACTGATTTCCCGTCCACCCGGGACCCAGCGCCACGGGCAAGTACCCCCACCTAAAGAGCAGCACGTGGGGCAGCACCACTGGGGGCCACCTGCAGGAAGGAGCCGGCCCCCAGAAGAGGAGCCTTGGAATCTGCTTGCAAGGGGCTCGTTCAGCCAGGCCCCCAAAGTCACCCTCAGGCTAGCCCTCAAGGCTTAACCAGCCCTCCGCTGGTCCACGGACCAGGCATCTGTCTGCTATACCAGGCAGACCCCCCAGAGAAGGGTACAGACCCCCCAGAGGACGTGGAGGAAGAGCACGCCCCCTGGAGAAGCAGCCCCGCCCTTCACTGTACCTCACAGGAGCACCTTGGGCCCTGCCACACCCAGCACACAGGGCACCTTACGCACAGGGGGTGCCCACTGGTACCGGCCAACGGACCTAATCCAAAGGTTACCCTTTCCTTCAGGGCTGTCTCCGATCCCACCTACCCCCGGGGCATGCAGGGTCCTGGCAGGCCTGCATGATCTCAGCATCCTCCACTCTACCCACCGGCACTGGAGAAACTCCCTGTGGTGGGGTTACCAGCCATGCTCTCTGCGGCAGCCAAACAGCACAAGCGTTTAGGAAGCACTTTTGTAATAAAGATGATGTTGCATCGTGCTGCCTTTGTGCCAGCACTATTAGAAGCGCTTCAGATGTACTAACTCACTTAATCCTCTTAATTTCTCTAGGGGGTAGGCACTATTATTCTCCCTAGTTTACTGATAAGGAACTGGGGCACAGAGACACTGAGGTACTTGCTTGAGGTCACACAGCTGGTAAGTGGCAGAGCCTGGTTTCAAACCCAGGAAGTTGGCTCCAGAGTCCAAGTTCTTAACCATTATGAATACTGTCTCCAAAAATAAAAAGTGTTATTGAAACCAAATTGTTCTTAAACAAGTACTACTGTGGCTTAACTTTTCACAGAGCAACCTTCTGTGGGCTGGACTGCTCCCCCAGAGCAGGGTCTGTCTGTCCCTATAGCATCTGGCATAGCACCGTGCCTGGGTATGGCTAGTACGATTGACTAGGAGGGGACAGGGGATGGATCTCTGGGGGAAGAGAGCCTCTTCCATGACCGCGTGGGAGGGGCCCGTCCTATTTAACTCAACTTCCATCTCCTGCTCCTGCAGCGGAATTCACCAGCAGGAAACCCGAGACCTGCCTGGCAGCCAGACTGAAGCCAAATCCAGGATGTCAGATTCCAGGGCCACGACCTGGGAGATGACAAGTAGGAGAGGCCTCGGCGCTTCACGTTTGCAGGACCAGGATGACCCTGAACTTCAGCATCACCTTTGGAGAAGGCAAGAAGCCTGGTCCCCTGTGCAGCCAACAGTGACAGCCCCACCGTGTAAATACTGGTGGTTACGGGGGTGGTGATGGCAGAGGGGAAGATGGGCCCAAGGCCACAGCTCTCCCCCAGGGCAGTGGAAAGGGGTCCGGATAAGGAGTCGGGGGCCTGGTCCCACCAGCTGCTTGCTGTGTGCCCTGGGAAGCCCCCGACTCGCCTCCCTGCATCTCAGCTTCCCCGCCAGAATGATCCCGAGGCCCTTTGCGGTTGGGACTGTCTAGGAGCTTGGCAGAGGCCACAATCCTGCCACCGCCAGCTCTGCCCACACGCTGAGAGCCTCAGTCTGCACAGCGAGCTCAGACTCAGGTAGAGGCAGAAGGTGAAGCCGAGTCTCCGGGGAATCGCAGCAGGAGAAGCCAGAATCTAAGTGCAAACCCACATGGGTCTCTCCTCTCCGTGATCCCCCCACCCCGGCCCAAGCCAAGTTATTAAGAGTCTTAAGGAATAGGGAGGGTGTGCCTGTAGCCTCCCCAGGAGACCACTCACCCCACACCAGGAATAGCCCCCTCTCAGGATGATCCTGTCCCTCAGAGGAACACCACCTGCTGTTAAAAAGCCTCTGGGTTCCTCCGGTCAGCCCTGGATGGAAACCACCTCTAGCCCCAAGACCCAGGGGGAGGGGACTGTGCAATCTGCAAGGGGTGGGGGCCAGGGCTCTGAGGAAGGAGAAAAGCAGGGGTCTGCTTTTCTAGAGTGGGACCAGGGGAAGTGTCCCCCAGCCAGTATACGCCAGCACAGGGACCACGGCTTCCCCAGTGCTTTCACCCTCTGAAGCACACAGTAGGTGCTTAACAGATGTTTGTTGAGTAAAGGAACCAACAAGCCATCTCAAGCCTTGGAACGGGGAGAGTTTACAGTCAGGCCCTCCTGGGTTGAAAGGGCCTTGAAGACACAGCAGGAGGCAGCATAAAATACACATTATGCTTCTTGTTATCATCAAACTGCCTCATCATCCCGGCTCCGAGCAAGGTCCCCGGAGCCCTGATGCGGTGCCCACGGAGCCAGTCCGATTGGAAGGTTCTCAGGCGGCCCGCCCAACTCTCTAGCCGGCAGCTCTTCCATCCCTTTCCTGTCCATCCTGCACCCACAGCAAGCCCACCCACCTTCTGCCCAATCCCCCTCAGGTTGAAACTGAAGGCTGTCGGAAAGAAAGCAAAAACCTAAAGAACCCAGCTGGCTGAATCGGGGTCTTTAATGTTCTGGGCACGGAGTCAGCTGGTGTGGCGGGCGGGGACACGGCTCCCTGTCTCATGGAGAACAGAGTGCCCGTCTCTGTGGCCGGCTCCCTCCCTTTGCTAACTTCTAGTTCTAGGACTCCAGCATTGCTAGCAACGGAAGAAGTGACCACCCGATTCATGAGGAATTACTTTGTTACTAATGGTGGTAATACTATTAATAATTCCATGCCCACTTATTCCTATTTTCAGCGCACATTTGAACCCTCGGGGCCACTGCTCAGGAAGCTCTCGATATCCAGGCCCCATCCCTGGGCCCAGTTTCCTCCTCCCCCTCCAACAGCTGGAGGCGGTGTTGCCCCTCAGATCCTAGGCTGACGCCTCCCCTCCCCCAAGGGCACAGATCCACAGAGCACCCCTCTCTCTTCTTCACCTCAGCCTCTCCATCACTACTATCCTACCTTAGAATTTAAACTGCTCGACTCTCTCGCATCTTTGAAAAAAAAAGTCATCCTTTGTTCTTCTCCCATCTTCACACCAAAATTCAAGAAGTTGGCCACAGTCATCACTCCCCTCTCCCCAGCTCCCAGGCAACCCCTAAGCAGGCTTCTGCTCCCAGCAGCCACCTAAGGCGCTCACCCCAAGGGCATCAGGGACCTTTTCCGAAAACCCCTCTCCTGCTGGGCCTAAAGTCTTAGAGGCTGGTGACCCTCCTTCCTCTGAGAGTGAGCCCCTCCCGAGGTATCCTACTGTCCCTCTTACCTCACCCCCAGAGCCTCCTTAGTCATCCTTGCAGCCCATCTTTAAATGGCAGTGGTCCTGGGGGCTCTGTCCCTGACCTCCTCCCAATGTGACTGCACCCACTCCCTCGGCCCCAGTTACCACCTGCAGTCTGCTGGTGACTTCTAAATCCCTATGTCCAGTCGCTCTTCCTCACGTGACCCCCAGCCCTGCGTGCCCAGCTGTCTGTAGGGCGGGGCCGATGAGAGGCACACACCCCAGAACAAATTCACATCTCCCAGCCCTCCCCCCACTCAAGAACTTCACTGTGATCAGCCACATCACCCACCCAGCTGCCCAAGACCGAAAACTGGGGGCCCTCCTGACTCCTCTGACCCTTCACCAAGACCTGTTGATTCTACCTCCTGGACAGCTCTTAGATCCTTCTTTCCTGCCACTGTCCTCATTCAGCCACCATCATTCCTGGCCTGTATCACAGCAGTGGCCTCCAAACAGTCTCTCCAATCTACTCTCTTCATTGGAACCACATGAACTTTGTCCTGAAGCACATATCCATCGTGTAAAACCTTCCAGGGGTGCTGCCCACCAGGTCCGTACCCCTCCCATCTCTCCTCCCCCATCCCCACTTCCACCCGCCTCTACCACACTGAGTTACCTGAAGGTCTGTAAGCGAGTTCCACTAACCTGAGTTACCCGCAGGCCTTTGCCCAAGCTCTCTCTCCACCTCCCATACTCTCCCCATACACCTTCACCAGGTAACTGCAGCTCATTCTTGAATCTCAGCTTGGAGGCTGCCTCTTCCAGGAAGGCGGTTTAGATTTTGTAAGAAGGGGTTTGATGCCCCTGCTCAGTGATGCCACAGCACCCAGTGCTTTCCACTCACATCACCAAATAACAGATAACTGTCACCAAGTAACTTCTCTGCATCCCCCCCGACCATGAGCTCCACGAAGGCAGAGGCCTCCTCAGCTGTTCTCAACTGTTGCCACAATGCCTAGCAGCTGGTAAACTCTCGATAAACAGTTGCTGAATTAATAAGTGAATGCCTGACCCCGGTGGCCAGCAAATCCTCCACACCCCAGTCTGGAGGGGGAGGAAATGGGGAAGGTGGCTGTCCGGCGAAAGGCTTACAGGTTCTGCCTTGGGCCTTGGAGGCGGGCTTGCCCAGGGCTGTGGGACCTGCTGCCTTCACGCCGCTCAGAGCTCTGTTGAAGGTGCCTAGGCCAGGCCCGGGGTCAGGAAGCCACCTGAAGGGCAGGGCTCCTGGGAGCAGGAAGACAGGAGGGGGGCAGCAGGGAGCGGCAAGGGCTGGTTTGCTCTCGTGCAGACCTCACAGCTCCACCTTCACGCCGCCTACCCCTTCTCACTCCTCTGTCCCCACTTGTCCATCCACCTGGGTACCCTTGCCTCACCTTCTCTCGTCACCACTGCACACGGCCGTCCAACCAGCCCCGGTTCACTTCCCCTCCCACCACCCCACCGTCTCTCCTCCCCACCTCCTCCTTCGTCTGTCTCTCCAACAACAGCTGCCCTCCTAGGCTGGGCAGCTACCTGCTCTGGGTTCTAGGTTCCCTGGAAGGTGGAGAGAGAGAGAGCGCTGTGGCCACTCTGCGCCGTTACCAGGCCCTCCCGCTGAACCTGGGCCCCAGGAGGCCCTCCCATCACCCCATCCCCAGCGTGCCTCCCATCGAGGCGGGCGGACTTACCCTCGGTCAGCCCCAGGTGGATGCTCCAGTAGATCTGCAAGCACTGCAGCTCCTTCTTCATGCCCCGCTTGCAGCGGCAGTCGTACAGCGGGCTCTCCTGCAGCACCTCCAGGGCCGCCTGGCACTCCTTGTTGGCCAGCATGGTGTTGCGGTCCCGGCCGGCCAGGCACTGGCGCAGCGTGCGGTAGCGGGAGCTGCAGTTGGATTCGGCCGCGCACAGCTCATTGGCCCGGACACAGTCCACTGGGGGGCGCCAGCCGTGAAGCTCGGGGCCCTGGGGGGAGGAAGGGCTGGCCAAAGAGCGGAGGGTCTCGTCTGGGTGGTGGGGAGGGAAGACAAGCACGAATGAGGGCCGCAGTCTCCGACCCCAGAGGCAGGCCTGGGGGCTTGGGCCCTTCTGGGAAAGTCACACCCATTCTACTCGGCACAGCAAGGCCGACTCAAGGCTGCCTTCCCCAACAGACATTAGGTCGGAGGAAGGGCTGCTAAAGGGTCCCAAGAGTCCAGCAGCTCTTCTCAGACCCAGAGGAGAAAAGCTGCCCTCTGCCCTGGTCCTACCAGACTCTCTTCTGGTTCCACTCCGTGGCCCTGGGCCCAGGAGCACAGAAAAGCCAGAGGCCCCAGCAAGACCACAGACAGTCTAAGATGCCAGGAAGCCAGAGAAGGACGCCACAGCCTCAGCAGAGAGCTGGCGGCTGCAGGGCCTCCTGGGGTGGGCCGAGGGGGCATCTCACTTTCAGAGCACCCAGACCTCCTCCCAGCAACCTTGGGTCCAGCCAGAGGTCCATCCACCACAGCCTCTTAGAGGCCGGAGTCAACCCCTGCATTCTACCCTGGGGAAACTGAGGCCCAAAGAAGGGAGATGACAACTCAAGGTCACACGCAGGCCGAAAAGGCCCCTCTAACCCCCCAGTCTACCCATTCTGAGTCCCCAGACTTTCCGAGGAGACAGGAGGAGACAAGCATGACCCCATGGTCTGAGCCCAGAAGGAGACGCTCCTCCAGGGGGGCTCAGCCCTCCACAACTTCCTGTCCCACAGTGCAGCCAGAGACAGAAAACGTACCCTGCGGACAAGTTCCACCCCAGGCCCCACCAAAGAAAATGCTGCAGACCCAGCAACTCCATCCCACCACACCTCCCACCCACACACACCTCCCTCTCTCCCTCTCTCCATCGGGCTGTCTCTCTCCCTTTCTCTCCCCTATTTCTTTTTCTCTTTCTTTCCTCTCCTCCCCACCCTCCCCTGAAACCCTCTCCCCTCTGTCTCCCCTTTTTTTTCTTCTTTCCAGAAGCCAAATAACAAGTCAACTGCAAACTGGCCCTGGCCTCGCACACAGCCCCTCGCCTCCCCAACGATGAACAAGCAGGAATCAGTCCACCCTCCTCATCCACGGCCTCAAGTGTCCAAACCCACGGTCCTCGGAAGGGAAGAGGTCAAGTAAGGAGATTCGGAGGGGAAGGGCAGGGAAAGAAAGGGCCGCTTGGTCCTTTCAAAAGCAAGCTCCCAGAACGGCTTCCTCTGGACACAGACCTCCTCCCGGTCTCCGGGTCCTCTCCAAGCCCCTCACTCAGATCCTGCCCCACAGAAAACCATACCATGGCCCAAAGCCAACACTGGCTTTTCCAAGACCCAAGGAGTGATCTGGGGGGGTTTCCTCCACTCCATCCTGCCCCAAAACATAAAAAGATCCTAGGGAGAAGTCCCCCATCCCCACCCCCTGTCCCCAATCCCACAGAATCCCCTCCATCTCTACCCAGAACCGCCACTTCTCATTCCTTTCCCCAAGGAGGCCCGGCTCAGGGGGCAGCTACCACAGGAAGACAGCGACACCTAGAGGCAGAGTTCTGCACAGCGAGCCTGTCACTCCCGACTGAGTGCCGAGGGGAAAGGAATCAAGGAATGGGCTCCTGGAGGGCCAGGCCTGCCCCACTAGGAGAGCAAGGGGTGGGCCTGGGTTGGAGAAGCCCTCAGGGTCCAGAGCAAAAGACTTCCCTTCTCCTCCTGACCACACCTCTGCCTCGGGACAGGAGGAGCTGAAGGCTGTGGCCAGGCTGGGACAAGACCATTGAAGAAACCAGCATGGAATGTTGTCATGGACAGTGGGGCATCTGCCCAGGTGTGGGTGGAGAAGTGTCCTCCGCCCGAGCCCAGGAAGCAGCTTTACTGCACGGCTTCAGCAAATTCCTGGGTCTCTGAGCAGGACTCGGCTGTATCTGGGCCACCCAGGAGCAGCTGTGTTGACCCAGCCTCACTGGTACCTGCTGCCCCACCTAGCCAGCCAGGTAGCCAGCCTGCTGGAGCCTCAAGACCGGCCCAGCCCTGGGCCTTCCACTGACTCCGCTCACCCCAGCATCCCAGCAGGCATCTCCCCTCCCCCGTTGGCGTCACCTGAGGCTGCACTGTCAGAGGTAAAATGAGAAAGGGGCATCCTGCCCAGGCTTAAAGGTCAGGACCTTAGCCTAGGGAACTGGGGCAATAAGGAGCCTTCCTCCCTGCCCTACAGGTGAGGTCTAGAGCCCCAAGGGGTGATCCTTATAGAATCCTGGGCTTCCCTCATCCTGCCAGCTCCCAGGCAGGGAAATGCTCTGTAGGAGGGCCGGTGCATCTTCCGACCAAACTCCCTGACTCTTCTAGTCGGAGTCATGACCCCCAGAACCAATCAAGCCCAGCCAGAGAAAGAAGTCATGGCAACTCGGTGCCTTTGTCCAAGAATTCTAGGAGAGTAAAGGTTGGAAGGTATCCTGGTGATGTTTCCAAATTCTAGATCAGGAGAAAACTCAGATCCCTCAAGGAAAGCAAAGACATGTAGAAGAGCTTTTAAAGACACAGAACTACAGCCACCCTCGTGCATCAAATGCCCCACAAGAGCTAGAATGCCAGTGAGAGGTGGGCCCTCTGACCAGCCCTGATCCCCACCCCCAGCTCATTTTCTCCCTGAGCTTGTCAACACTGGAGGTCAGGCAGGCTGGGCCAGAAAGGCCTTTCCAGCCGCAGACCTCACTAGAACATTGGAGGGGCACACCAAAGGCCCCTGCTCCTGGGAACATGCTTCACTCTACCCCGCCCCCCCCACTGAAAATGCCCACCACCTCTCAAGCTCCAGAAAAGCCTCTCCCCCAAGTGGAATTTCCAACGAACTCCCAACTATGGGTTCCTTGCCAGGAAAGGGCCCTGGTGCTGAAATGTCCTTAGCACCAACCTATCCCTTGTTCTCGACTGGCCTAACCCAGAGCCTTTCAATGCCCTGTGGTCACTCAGTTAACCCCACACCCCAGCTTCGGAAAGGGGCTTCTCACGGGAAGGGAACTGAAAGGCTGTGACCAAAGAGGACGCCACCAGCACCCTGCTCTTTTCCTGCTCTCAACTCCCCACACACTAGGGTCACAGACACCTGGGAGGACATCTCTGAACGGGCCCCCTACACATGCACAGGAGAAGAGTCTCTCCTCAGGCTCCTCAGCTGGGACAAGCCTGCCTGCAGCCTGGGGGGCTGGGCCTGGAGGTGACTGACAGGCCGGCACTGCTCTCCTCCACCGGGGGACGGAGACCTCAGAAGGTGCCCACATCTGGAAGACCTGCCGGCCCAGGGTGTGCGCAGCTCAGGAGCAAGCAATCTGGCAGCTTTTCCTGAAATACAATTTTCTTTTCTTCTTGGCCCTGCTCATTCTTGGCCCCAAACAGCTGCGTTTTTTAACCAGCAGTAGGAGAAAAGGTCAGGTTTCGTAATAGCCCCTTCAGAGAGAGAGGATTGCCGGGAAAGGCCGCAGGAGCACAGTAGGCCAGGGGCACCGACCCAGCCTCCTCCCTCAGCCCCTCCCACCCCGAGAAAGCTGCCCGGAGAAAAGCCACCTCTGGCTCGGGAGGCTGGACAGTGAAGGCCACACCCTAGAGCTCAGCCTGGCCCCCTGGGGAACTCATGCCTGTGGGAGGGGGAAGAGGAGGGAACTGGCAAAGGGCCCAGGCCCCAACCAACATCGATGGGACTGGAAGCCCCCGTCCTAGTCAGAATACTTCTTAGACACCCCCCAGCAAGTGTTTCCGGGATCTGCACCTACCTCCCCAGGCCTTCCCCTCTCCCCTCCTCCAGGAGGGAAAGGGTGCCCTCGTGACCCATCTGGGCAACC
The DNA here is from genome assembly GCF_005190385.1 of Monodon monoceros. NCBI lineage: Eukaryota > Metazoa > Chordata > Mammalia > Artiodactyla > Monodontidae > Monodon > Monodon monoceros. The sequence goes on along the minus strand of NW_021703782.1, from coordinate 15,935,650 downwards.
TGGCTCACCGCTGGCTACACAGCAGCCCAGGGTGGCAGGAGCAGTACCCACAGTGAAGCAGATGTGTGCTCCTTCAGAGAGTGCGCGCGCGCGCACACACACACACACACACACACACACACACACACACACACACATACCGTTAGCCTGTTCCCTCTCTGGAGCACCTACTGGGGCAGCAGCCTTGCCTAGGACTCCTGGTTAGCACACAGCCTTGCAAACACCCACTTTTCTTCACCCCCAAGAATGCTCCCTCTATACCCCTGTTTCCCAAGCAGCTGAGATTTTGTGTAGCGTAAAAAGGGGATGGGGAGTTGGTAAATCGGGGTGCAAAAGACACTGCCGGGGTTCAGGGGCACCAGGCAGCCCCTGCTCGCTGCCCTTAGGGGAGTGGGCTTACAGAATGATCAGTGGTCTTTGTTCAGTCCAGGATTCTCCCCTCACCCCTCTCCTTCTTCACCCAAGGATGCAAACTTTGGCCTCCCTCCCATCTCTTCCCACCAGCTATGGGGTCCCCTGCCCCAGAGGTGGCAAAGGGAACGCACTGAACAGCGGCTAGAAACACTCCACTCCCGCCCACCCACCTGGCTCGGGTCTGGGCGGGAGGGAGGGCAAACGGTGGGGAGAAACTTGAAAAGTGTTCCAGGGAGTGGAGCCGCTAGGAAGGGGTTCGGAGAGTGGGAAGCGGGGTGCATTTTCCAGAGGCTGATTGGCAGGTGGGGGATGGCTGCCAGGGCTGCCCCCACAGATGTCCAACCGGGAGCTCCTGGAGAAACGCATGTCCTCTACCACGATCGACTCAGGGAACCGCCGGGAAAGGTGGGACTGGCACGATTTTCCTTTCCACGACACTGAGCCTCTCCCCTCCCTTCTCTCTTCCAGATCAAGAGTTGGATTTTATTTTTTTTCCTTAAGTTGCCGCAATTTGAACCCATTATTTTGAGGGAAATGAGCGCTATCACTGCGTGTGAGTGAGCGAGTGTGTGTCTGCGTGCGTGTGCGCGGGGATGGTCTGGGTGTTATAAGTCTCCTTGCCAATCCCCCGCGTAACCAGCCAGCCGCGGCTCCCGTCTCTCCGCCCGCATCCTTGCCGCCGGCCCTGCTCGGTTCCCCTACGCCCGGGCCCGGCTCGCCCCGCCGGTCCGTCCCTCGCCAGCGCCCCGCTCGCCCCCCGCGTTCCCGGCTGCTCGCCAGCGCTCTAACGCACTGCCCGCGTAGCCCCCGAGGCTCCGGCGGACACGCTGCCCTCGCCACCCGCAGATACTCACCTAAAAAGAAGAAGAGGCAGAAGGCGTTTGCCAAGATCATGTTAAATAAATCCCACAGTTTTGTTTTGTTTTGTTTTTAGTCTTTCTCCCTTGGATTAAAAAATAACAACAATAATAATAATAATAATAGCCAAGCAGTGATAATCAGCCCCAAATCCAATGCGGAGATCCCAGCTAGTCCACCCGATGAAGATCCTGAGTCCTGCGATTCTCGCCTCTGGCTGGAGGGGGTAGTGGAACGGAGGGCGGTGGGCGGCCTCTCGACGCCCCCCTTGCGCACTAAAATCAAATATACACGTATTCGGATGTATGTCTGCTTTCCAAGCCGACAGCCGGTCCTCAAGTCTGCCCTCCCCTCAGCTCATCCGGGAAGGCGCGAGTCCCCACGGGTCCGATTCCCCTGCGCTTCCCGGGAGGGGACTGGGGAGGTGGGGGAGAAGCGATCTGAGAGCGAAGGGCTGGAAGGAAGCGGCGAGGGTGGGGGTCAGAATAAAGCGCAAATAAGAAAGAAATCCACCGACGGGTGTAAGCGCCTAGGAACAAACCAGCGGGAGCTTCGAGGACCAGAGACCGGAGTCGCTTCTTTCTCACAAGACGACGGAAAGATTTTTAAAAATCTTCTCCCGCTAACCCTTGCTCGTGTCACTTTTTTCTAATATAATTCCAGTGACCGTGTGTCTCTGCGTGCGCGTGTCTTTCTCTCTCCTCTCCCTCTCCTCTCCCCAGCTCTCGCTCTTTGCTCCCGCTCTCTCCGGCTCTCCCTCGCTCTCCTCTCCCTCCCCCTTCTCCCTCTCCCTGCTCCTCCCTCCGCCCGCCCCCTTCCCCCTTCTCGGCTCCTTAAGCCGGGGCTGTCGCACCCAAGCCCCTCTCCTCCGCCCGGGGCTCGGCGCTCGGGCTCCCAGGCGCTGGCGGCGCGAGGCGCGGGCGCACAGCGGAGCAGCGACACTCTGCAGCGGCGGCGGCGGCGACAAGGTGGTGGCGGTGGCGCCGGGGAACGTGGGCCGAGAGGAGAGCTCCGCCGCTGTCTCCCTCTGGTCTGCCGCCCGCCCTTCCCCGGATTGACCTGCAGCCTTGCCGGAAACTGACCGGCTCCCCCGGCAAAGGCTCGGGCTCCAACCCAAACCCACCAAAGCCTCCGCACCCTCCTCCTCCCCCGCCGCGCGCCAATTCCCCCACGGCCCCCGCGCCCGCGCCCCGGCCACCGGCTCACTGAGGCCTGGGGAGGCTCAGCGGAGGCCCAAGGGCGTAGAGTGCCGGGCGCCCGAGCCATCCCGGGGCCGTGGGGAGAAGAGCGCTAGAAAAAACACCCTGCTTGGTGGCTAGGGTCTGGGCAGGGGGCTGCGCTATCCGCGGGCGGATGCGTCCTTCGGCCAGCGAGCCGAGGCAGAGCGTCTTCCCGAAGGTGCTAGGGAGAAGAAGGATCCCCTCCGGAGCCAGCCCCCAGCGTCCCCGCGCAGCCTGCCTGCCCCGGTCGAGCCCCGCGTACGCATACACGTGTGCTCTCCGCGCGGAGCTCGAGAACTTTCCCCGCACGCCCGCGGCGCGCTCGCCCCCTATACGCCCCAGCGTCGCAGCCCTTCGAGACTGCCCTTCCCCACTTGTCTCCCTCCTCCGGTGCGGGAAGAAGTCTGCCGAGCCGTGACGCCCTGACCCCCTCATCGGAGGCCGGCGAACCTCCCCGAACTGCGCTGGAGGGATCGGGGAAGGGGACTCGCACCCCACCCCGGCGGGAGCGCCCCGGGACCGACCCGGGCCAGGTCTCCGCGCCAGGCTCGGCGGCCGGCGCTAGGCTGCGAGCTGGGCTCCGGGGGGCTCTCCCGAGGCAGCAGGCAGCTCCCCGCTTCCTAGGCTCTGGGTGGGGTCCCCTCCCCCTTCCGGGAAGGGGGCGATTGATCCATCTGTCAACGGGCAGGGCTCACCAGCGTGCGTTAGTCACGGCATTTACAGTAAACGCTCAGAAGCACCAAAAAGGAAGCGTCTGGCTGGGATAGGGCTGAAGGAGAGGTGAGACTGCTGACACGTTCCGACAAGAGGGGGCGAGACGGTGGGCTGTGGACACGCGCGGGCACACCCACGCACCCCGGGCACCCCAGTTTCACGCTGCCATCTGACACGTCCTCAGCTGCGTTAGAGCTGCCCAGCATCCCTCGGCTCCCGCGCACACATTCAGCTCTGCGCGCGCACCCGAAGTGCCGGGGCGTGGTACACACAGTGCCTCGTAAAGTTTACGCGCTACCCAAAACCGGATCTGGGCTGGATCGAAGGTGTAGGTGTTAGTGCATTTTAAGATGCGTTTTTAAATGAACAAAACTCTGGAAAAGAGTAAATGCTAGAAATGGACCTGGGCGCGAAGGGAGGGGTCACTTACAAAACCTGCAGCCTAGCCTTCGCTAGTGGAAAAGCTAGAGGGAGCAACTTCCATCTTGCGGATTCAGGCGGGAACGCGGCTTCTCCAGCCTTGGAAGCGCAGAGCTGAGGGTCTCCTCCGAACGCCTCACATCTGCCCCATCCTGGGGCATCAGCCCTCGCTCCATCCTGTCACCCTGCCATTGAGTGGTGCCCGCTTGGAGGCGTGGCCCTAGAGAGTGAGTGGAGAACCTGGGGCAGGAAGGCTTGGGGATTGGAGCTGGGGAAATTCCCCTCGGGGCTGCCCTCCCTGCCATTCCAACGGGCCTCTTCAGTTCTAGGAAAGGACTTCACATTTTCACTCCAAACGCTGAGAGACTTAAGGAACCGGCTTCAGAAAAGTTTAGGTTAAGGGTTGAAAACCTGATAGGAATTAGACTCTTGGATCAGAGGCTGGAGGCTGGGACACTGGTATGAATAAATTTTCCCCCTCTCCTCTCCTACTTCCTGGGCCTTCTGGCTGCCCAAATGCCCTCCACCACTCCCACATTTCCGTATCCCACCTCGGATTTTCCCTCTCCTAAGGCCCTACTCCAGGCTCCAAAATTGGTGCTAGGCACATCTCTCTACCTCCCCCACCTCAAAAACAATTTCTATAACTTTCTTTTAATCCTGGCTGGGCATAAGAAGGAAAATTCTCTGAAGCATATATGGGAGCTTTGCTGAGAAAGCAGTGATGAACACCCAGGGGTGGTGCCCACTGATTTCCCATGGTGGCAGTGGGGGAATCTAGTAGCAGGAGGTGAGTGGCTGAGACCCTTCAGGGACTCCAGATCACAGAGTCGTCACAAGGACAATGGACAACACCAGCCAGGCCAACATTCACCTTGTTGTGTCCATGAGGCCCTCTGACCTTGGGCCCTTTCTTCCCTCCTGTCTATACAAGCATCTCCCACTACACCTCAGTCTCTGCTGACCCACCTTCCACCTGAACTGCCCTTAGATATGGCAGAGTCCAAGTGTCACCCCATGATTTCCCAAGAATCTCCCACATGCACGCACCCCTGCCCCATGCCAGGATCTGCAGAGGAAACACAGATGGACATGTGCTAGCCATAGACAATTTAATCTCTCTGAACCTCAGTTATCTCATCTATAAAATGGGGATTTTTTTTTAAAAAAACCCAACCTTGTCCAGATGAGATACTGTACACAGAGCAGCTAGTCAAATGCCTGACTCTTAGCAAGTTGCTCGTAAAATGTCACCCCTTTCCTCCAGGATCCAGAAGGATTCGGAACCTATGACAAGGCATAAACACCAAAGTGGCAAATGAAAACCAGAGATAAAAGGCTATGGGGCTTCAAGGGAAATAGAGACAGCTTTGTAGAGGGTCAAGAGAGAGACTCTCAGGAGGTGTAAAGAGCTGCCCTTAGGTTCACGGATACACGTTCACACACCCTTTCTCAGACTTTAAGGGCCCATCCCAGCTGAGCTCATGGGTAGGTGAGTCTCCTGCCCACCCAAGATGGCCCGTCCGCCATCACAGATCCAGGAGTTATAATGTGCAGGGAGAGGGAGAAAGGACACTCGGGCCGTTAGTTTCTTCCCCTTCCCTCTTCTCTCTAGGTCTAGTCGTCTGGTGGAGTGGATTCTCTGGAGGGGAAGAACAGTAGGGAAGCAGAAGGACTAGTGGAAAGGGGGAGGGTTGCAGGCCTACCCGAGGATGCACGCATGCGCACACACACTCTCATTAGCCACACGGCTCAACAGACCAGACTTGTGCTACTCCGAGCAGAATCTCATCCCCTCTTTTCCTTCTGTGGAGCAAAGAATGCTGAGGATCCCCTTGCCCCAGAGAGAAAAATCCAACCAGGAATAAAAAGAAGGAGGTGCAACTAAGATGTGTCAGAAACCATGGAGCTGGCAAGCGGAGGTGCCCTCAGCCATGGGACAGCAGCTGACCCAGGGCCTCCCACAAGCCATCAACCAGCACAAACTTACTGGATCCCGCACCACAGTGCCAAGGGCTGTGGGGAATACGGTCCTGAGCAGGACTGCCCCTGCCACGGAAGCGTGCACAGGTAGAGTTAGATCAGGTACCCATGAAAAGAGCGAACAGCCCAAAGGCACACTGGGACCAAGTGAGAGAAAGGAGAGGTTAGTACCCGTGGGCTTCAGGAGGACTCACAGGGGGACGTAGGATTCGAGATGGATCTGGAAGGATGGTAGAGTCTGGCAGAGCACAGAGGAGGGCACTCTGGGGAGGGGACAGCATAGGTCAAGAACAGTGGTAAGAAAGGTTTGAGCAACAGTCCAAGCGTTGGGAGGAACGAAGGACACAGGTGGGGAGGGGCCTGACAGAGAAGATCTGTAGGGTCCGATCGGGAGGTACGGTGAAGGACAAGCATAGAAGACTTAGCCCTTGTTCCCCTAGGAGCCACTGAAGGTGTTCGAGCAGGCCAGTGGCATGAGAACAGTGTTTTAGAAGATTGATCTGACAGCTCCATGAAGGATGGAGACAAGAGATGGGTTAGGAAGCGATTTTAACAGCCTCAGCCTGAAATAATGAGGGTCCAAAACAGGAAGTAGTGGTGGGCCTGAACACGAGGAGAGGGTTGTCAGAGGCTCTATTAAGATGAATCGGCAAGATGTGATAGTTTCAACACAGGGGACAAGGAAGAGGGGAATTACCTTCTAGTCACACAGTGACCAGCCAGGGGACAGCTCTGACTTCTCAGACTTTGTCATTGGAAAAAATAATTAAGGTAGCCAACTTTATGGCAAGATACATGTGGATATTCCTTTAATTTTTATAATAACTCTATGGGGTAGTTACTATTAATAGCCCCAATCTACAAATGAGAAAACTAAGGCAAAAAAAAAAAGGTGATATAACTTGCCTAAGGTCATATTTTAAGTGGCAGAACCAGGATTTGATCCAAGGCCCCACCCTGCTAACCTCTATGCCCTGAATAAATAAGCAAAGTAACAGCTCTCCAGGCTATAAATTTTCATGTCCCAATTCAGAACATCTTAAATACCCCCTTTCTCCCTGCCCTGTCCAGCAACAGAGTAAAGAAATCATGAGAATTGAAATTTCTTTTTTACCTTTCCTGTGGCCTCGTCTGGCCTAATCCTTGGAGTTCAAATCTAAAGCCTAGAAAGGATCCTGTCTTACCATGGCACGTGCCACAGTGTCCAACTCAGCACCCTGGGCCTGAGTCATGATCATCCATGAGCTTTCCCAGGCCCGTTCCAGCCCCGTCCCCCCCTCCTAATGGCAGGCTGACCCACTCACCAACCTTCCCTCCCCACAGGGGCCACTCCAGATCCCTGAGGCCCAGCCTGGCCAGAGTGAACTAGTCTGGGAATGGAGACCAGCAGGGATTAACTAAAGCTTCTGATTCCCAAAGAGTGAACAGGGCTGCTGGGGCAGGGTGGGTGGCACCAGGCTAGGAGGAAAGAAATGCATACCGCAGTCAGGGGCATTGATTTCTCTAATTGATTTCGGTCTGTGCTCCCGGGCTTCATCATTCTCTTTAGAGGTAGGCACCAGCAAGAGGTGGGAATCTGGCTTTACTTAGCCTCTCCCCAGGGCCTCAGAGACCTCTCTGCAGCTGCACCCATGCCAGAGAGGCCCCCCTAGCCCCAGAGTAGCCCATTAGAAGGGGAGAAAGCTGCTGCTGCAGCGGGGATGCAGGGATGCAGATGGGGAGTCACTCGGTCAGGAAGCTGTCAGTACCACCTTATGTAGATATAGCACCTCACAGTTTCACAACTTCTTTCTCCCAGATCTTGAAGCCCTTACACCATCCCCCCTCCCTCTGGGAAGAAGGCGTGGCCAAATCAGCATCCCTTCCAAGTGAACAAACTCAGGCTTGAAGGTGGCCTATGAAGTGGCCCAGGTTACAGCGTAGCCAGCAAGTGGCAGAGCCAGGACTGGAAAGTAGGTCCTCCCACACCCTGGTCTAGTAAGCTTACACCTTCGGACAGAGGAACCAAGCATCCAGCCAGCCAGGGCTCCAGGGCTCTCTGCTGCTTTCTCCCATGCAGGAGATCACGGAGGAAAGGGAGAAGGCACCCAGCAGTTTTGGGCTCTTCTTTTCATCTGGGACGGGTCTGGGAAGGGCTTTTTCTCTAAACTCCTCTTTCCCCAAAAGTCACAGGCGTCCTGAGAAAACTGAAGCCCCACACCTCCCCTGCCACCTTCACAACTCCCCAGTGGCAGCAGGAGCTGAGCTGGTAAACAGCCCTTCTGATGAGCTACTGTCAGCTTAAAATATCCCAGCTACTGTCGAAGCCTCCTCCCCACTGGCACTGGCTACGTTGCCCTCAGCTGATGCTGGCCCCATCCCGGCCGCGCCCCAGCGTTTGTCCTCATGCCAACCCTGCACTTGGCAGACCCCAACTGCCTTCTCTCCTGAGCATGCCACCCACCCCAGCTCTCAGGCGCTGGTGATCTGCCAGGTTACCCAAGGTCAGAGGCAGAAGCCAGGGGAGAGGAGCAGTGATTGCTTCTGCTAAGCTGTGGGGAGCCGACTCCTGCTGCGTGGAGCCCCCCGGGAGAGCTCTCAGCCCCAGCGGCTCCCCACAGGCCTGGCAAGGTGGATGGAGCGTCAGACCTGGGTCTGAGATGGACTGTCACTTGAAGGGCCCAGCTTGGTCTCCAGGGCCTGGAAGGCAGCTCACAAGGGGCTCTGGACAGAAAATGGGGACCAGAATGTCCCTCTTGGAGCAGACATGCCTTCCTTAGGCCCACCCTAGAGTTTGGCCAGATGAGCACATTTACCTGCCTGCCCACCTCCCTCACCCCAATCTCTTGTCCTGGGAACTTCTTTTCCCATCATCCAGAAGGTTGTTTCCTTATCCTCACTGTCCCCAGGTACTAGTGCTTTCCTGTTATCCTATCTCTCTTACTGCTCCCAGGCGGAGGGGTAATGTTTAACCAGAAAGAATGAATTCCAGTCATCAGCCCTCAGGCTCTTAGAGTTGGAAGGAACCTTCCTTGACAACAATAATAAACAGCCAACAAGTGCATAGCACTCAACAACTCACAAAGCTTTTTTCTATAAATTCATCTCTCTTAGGCCTCCCAAACAGCCTCTTGAGGTGGGCATTTTTCAGACGAGAAAACCTAAAGCCAAGGCACCCAGTGACTTGTCCGTGATCACAGTGAGTGGCTGACCTAGGACCTGAACCCAGGCCTGACGGATTTCAAACTCCCTTATTTGGGAAGTGGTCTTTGCTTAAACGGTTCAGTAAAATAAAATCAAAATAAAATCCTTTTAATTACAAAAACTAAGACAATGTCACAGAAACACTTCCCAGGACAGGGTACTCCCGGGGCCCCCATTCCCTGATTCCAGACAGCTTTGGGTGTTTGAGCTGTTCCTTTGCCTCCCATAACTCCACGTCCACACAGATGGGAAGCCTGAGGGAGTCTCCCAGAAGTCCCTCAGACCGCACACGTCCCTGGACAGCCAGCTGCCCGTCGGCCTCCCTGGTGGCAGGCCTGCGTGGATGGTGTCGGCCTGCAGCAGAGCAGGCCGAGTCCGCTTCTGTCAAAGCCATCAGGTGCAGTCCCCACCTCCTACTCCACAGCCCAAGTCACCACACCCCCAAAGCCGGCTCGGTCCGGAATGGGCCACTCCCCGGGGTCCAGGCACCCGCTGCCTCCCTGTTCCAAAATGGGTGAGTCCCTGCTCCTTGGAGAGTCCGGGGCTGGCTTCACTAGAGGGTCTGCACTACAGAGAGCAGTGTGCGCTCCACGATTCTGCAATCATCCTGGACCTAGGCTGGGTCCCATTTCATCATACCCTTGCTACCTGACTCCTGGGATGATACCCCAACTGGCAAGTGTGGCGTTTTGGGTTTTTTTGGGGGGGTTTGGGTATTATTTTTAACATCTTGATTAGAGTATAATTGCTTTACAATGGTGTGTTAGCTTCTGCTTTATAACAAAGTGAATCAGTTATACATATACATATGTTCCCATATCTCTTCCCTCTTGCGTCTCCCTCCCTCCCACCCTCCCTATCCCACCCCTCTATGTGGTCACAGAGCACCGAGCTGATCTCCCTGTGCTATGCGGCTGCTTCCCACTAGCTATCTATTTTACATTTGGAAGTGTATATATGTCCCTGCCACTCTCTCGCTTTGTCCCAGCTTCCCCTTCCCCCTCCCTTTATCCTCAAGTCCATTCTCTAGTAGGTCTGCATCTTTATTCCCATCTTGCCCCTAAGTTCTTCTGACCTTTTTTTTTTTTTTAGATTCCATATATATGTGTTAGCATACGGTATATGTTTTTCTCTTTCTGACTTACTCACTCTGTATGACAGTCTCTAAGCCCATCCACCTCACTACAAATAACTCAGTTTCGTTTCTTTTTATGGCTGAGTAATATTCCATTGTATATATGTGCCACATCTTCTTTATCCATTCATCCGATGATGGACACTTAGGTTGTTTCCATCTCCGGGCTATTGTAAATAGAGCTGCAATGAAACATTTTGCTACATGACTCTTTGTTTGTTTGTTTGTTTGTTTGTCTTAACATCTTTATTGGAGTATAATTGCTTTACAATGGTGTGTTCGTTTCTGCTTTATAACAAAGTGAATCACTTATACATATGTTCCCATATCTCTTCCCTCTTGCGTCTCCCTCCCTCCCACCCTCCGTAACCCACCCCTCTAGGTGGTCACAAAGCACCGAGCTGATTTCCCTGTGCTCTGCGGCTGCTCCCCACTAGCTATCTACCTTACTTTTGGTAGTGTATATATGTCCATGCCTCTCTCTCGCTTTGTCACAGCTTACCCTTCCCCCTCCCCATGTCCTCAAGTCCATGCTCTAGTAGGTCTGTGTCTTTATTCCCATCTTACCCCTAGGTTCTTCATGACCTTTTTTTTTTTTTTCTTAGATTCCATATATATGTGTTAGCATATGGTATTTGTTTTTCTCTTTCTGACTTACTTCACTCTGTATGACAGACTCTAGGTCCATCCACCTCACTACAAATAACTCAATTTTGTTTCTTTTTATGGCTGAGTAATATTCCATTGCATATATGTGCCACATCTTCTTTATCCATTCATCTGTCGATGGACACTTAGGTTGGTTCCATGTCCTGGCTATTGTAAGTAGAGCTGCAATGAACATTGTGGTACATGACTCTTTATGAATTATGGTTTTCTCAGGGTATATGCCCAGTAGTGGGATTGCTGGGTCATATGGTAGTTCTATTTTCAGTTTTTTAAGGAATCTCCGTACTGTTCTCCATAGTGGCTGTATCAATTTACATTCCCACCAACAGTGCAAGAGGGTTCCCTCTTCTAAGTGTGGCATTTTGGAAAGAGGGTCCAACTAGGGTTCAAGTTCTACTTTTGACCTGGGCTTGCTGGCAGCCCAGGAAGGAGTTCAGTACTGTAGCACCATGCACGTAGTCAATGCTCAGTAAGGGTTTCCACGTTGCAAGAAAGAACAAAAGGAAGAGGAAGGCTGAGCTATGTACTATTGGAATCTCTGTCCTCTCCTCGTCTCCGTCTCCATACTAACTCCCCAACTCATCTTCCACCAGTGCACCCCATGGAATGAGGGAGCAAAGTGTCCTCGGGTTCTAGCCTCCAGCTCTGCCCCCAGCTACACATGTGACTTTAGGTCCCCTGGAATGATGGTTCCAGCCTCACAAGGAAGAAGGAAGATCAAACGAGATGCTGAACAAGGCAGTGCTTGGAAATGTATGTTGTGCGGTGGTCTGCAGATGCAGGCAGCAGCCATTCTGTTTGGGGGCAGCCCACACCCCAGGGGGATGTCTGGGGTCACCCTCTCCCACCTGCTTCAGGGACCAGCAGCCCACGCCCCAAGCACTGCTGGGACAGCTCTTGCTGCTCTAGTGACTTGGAGACAAGGTAAAGAGGAACATTCCCATTTCACAGATGGGAAAACTGAGGCCTCCAGAGCTCGGCACCTACCACACTCTGTCAAAAATGCCTACTTCTTGTCTATACTCCTCATTGACCCAAGCTCTATGTAGACAGGACCTATGTCTTCTTCATCCATATATCATCAGAGGCTGGCACAGTAAGTGCTTGTTGAATGAATGAATGGATGGATGAACCAATGATTCCTTTCACCTGACATAACCTTAGTACAGAGACTCGGGCCGGCATCGCTGACCCGGTTCAAAGCACTTATCCCCTGTCACTGGACTCACTGGGGTAAATGATCCATATATGAATATTTCTCTTTCCTCCTATTCTGTTCTTCTTAGAAAAAAATTGATAAATCTGACCAGAGGATTTTTTGACCATTTAAGTTCTTTTCATTCACACTAGATTGGCTTATACTCTTCAAAGTCTAATTCTGCAAAGACTTAGTACATTAATGGAAGTCGGACTCGTTAGAATTCCCGATCTACACAGTGAACTGCCTGGTTCTTACTCGAGAGCGTGTGAGTCCCCCACCCCCTGACACGCTGCCCAGTGACCCCAGTAATTGTTCAGTCTGAAAACTAAACCTTGGTCCTCCCCCAGCCTGACCCCACTGAAGCGGGTGGCAGGGGTACAGCCCACAGAGAACAGACCACAGTGCTGGGAACACGGGGCTCCCCCAAGAAGGAGTTTCTGAACTGAAGAAAGAGTAAAGCTGAGCTCGTGTGCCCGCACCCCAGGTGGTCAGTGCCCCTGGTCACCTCTGGCCCCCTGGTGTCCCTGCTGCAGGGTGAACCCTGATGGGGGAGCCCCAGTGTCCAAGCTTGCCTTCCGCCACATCCAACTAGTTTCCCGTTTCCTCTCAGCCGGCTGCCACTTTGCAAGGCAGTCTGATAACCCACCCTAAGCCAAAAGATAATCTACATATTTGAAGAGTTGCCAGTGCATCATTGCATTTTCCAGAGCTAGCAAAACTGATAATGATCTGTTTTTGGTCATCAGTCCCAATCAATCAATCACTGAATTCTTTAATACCTTCTTGGTACTCCTCTCTGACGCATGTGCATTTTAAAGAAATATGAACAGAGACGGGCCTTAACGCGAAGTAAAGGCTCTCTAATAGCAGAAATGAGGCACCAGGAGAAGGAGATTGAGATGAGAATCCGAGAAGATGAGTCTGCATCTGTGGCATGTCAGCCACTCCCCTCTTCACTGGGGCGGATGCCGTTCGTTGATTGCAGCTAAGACTTCTCAGTGCAACGCACCAGGCAGCCATAACCAGTCACTTGAGTCGGCACATGAGTTCAGCTAATCCACCTGCAAGTGCGGCTCCATGAATTCGGAATGCCCTCCGGTTCTAAGATCTGGGGTTTGGGCAGGTTCCCTCCGCCCTTCAAATCACACTCGGGACTGACCCCCATGTATGCCCAGCCATGCCAGGAGTGTCCCATGGGGGTGTCCAAAAGGCTTTTCAAAAGAGAGAAAACTTCCTACTCCCTGAAGGAGGACAGGGAAGGGGTGTGTTGGAGCAGACCTATTGTTCCGAGAAAAACCATCAGTCCCTGTTGGAATCTGATCCCTGCTACAAAAGTGCTTCCAACCTCCCATCAGTCCTGAGGGAGGGGGCATTTCTCCCTGAGGTGCTGCTCGGTCCCTACCGGACCACCACACCCAGAAGCTCCATCCATCTCTCTCCTGGCTCCTGGGTGTGACTCAGGCCGCCTGAGGATGAGAAAGGGCCTCCCCTCCGGCCTCCCCGACAGGAGGAGCCAGGAGTCGGGGAGGCCACAGGGCGCGCCTGATGTTGTGTCTGTTAACGAGTGATCGAGAGCGCTTAAACGGGCTGCACAAGTGCCACACCAAGCCGGCCGCCCCAGCCCCGGGGGCAGGAGACAGGGGATGCAGGCAGCCAGAGGGCACACATTCCCCACCTCACGCACTCCATCCCAGACCCCTGCTTTCAGAATTCAAGTTACAGTTTCCTTTCTTGCCTCCCCACACCTGCTTCTTCCTTCCCGTTGGTTCAAGAGGAGGCTGTATTGAGCACCTGCTATGCTCCCGGTACCATCCTGCTGCTGAGGGTAGAGCAGACAAGCCTCCTCCCCCGGGAGCCCCACCCAGTCCTCTCCTGGACACACTACCTTGGGCCAGCCAGGCCCTTCTCCGGTTAGGACACCACCACGTGGGCCTCCTTACTGGCCTTTGGAAATAGGAAATGCAAAAGTAGTGGAATGCCTTACAAGGCACCCTGGCCCATACGATCTCATTTGATCCTCAAAACAGCCTGTGCACAAACAGGCAGGTCAGGCTCTCCAGTCAGAAGGAGGCTGGTTGGCTCTGCCACTTACCAGCTGTGTGACCTTGGGAAAGTCCTTTAACCGAGATGCGTCTCCAGAGGGGGACAGTAGGGCCTCCCTGTCTCCCTCACACAACCGGTGGTCCATCAGCCATCATTAAAGCACCTGCTGCAATAGACACAGGCAAACCAAATCAACGAGGCACTGCCTCTGTCTTAGATAAGACGGTATCAAAGAGCTTCCAGCCTGGCTGGGGGAGGCAGATGGACAAGCAATTAAGTGCAACAGAGTTTGGAAGCTACGGTGTAAAATTAGGGTATAGTGGGGAGAGGGGTTGATTTAAAACTGGATATGTATAGAAATGGGGATTTTAGAGCAGTCAATGCATAAAGAAATAACACTAAGCTCTTAGCAGGGGCATTCCCATATATGTAATTGTTCCAAGGATCAAAAATGATGGTAGGTGTGAGCCTCTCTGTAATAAACTGCGGAAAGCTGTCCAGTGCAAGGTATTATACTATTAATGTAAAATGTCATACTCCACCCAAGCAAGATGGGGTGTATTGGTTAAGCGAGGCTATGCTACAGCAAAAAAAACAGCTGCAGAGTCTCTGAGCGTTATGCCACCAAGGTTTGTTTCTTCTTCATGCAACATGCTCCGTGTATGTTGGCAAGGGGTTCTGCTCCACACAGCTGCTCAGGGATCCAGACTGACCGACGGGCTGTCATCTTCCATCTCCCGGAACACAGGGCGTTCTCAGTCACTGAGGCTGGAGGAGAGAGAGCTGGAGTGTGGAGAGCCAGGAAGAGTGATAGGTGTCCCTTTCGCCCACAACCCATTGGCCAGAACCAATTACATGGTACTGTCTAACAGCACTGGGACTGGTAGATGTGGGGGAACAGATGGGATGTCTAGTGGGCATCAATGTCCTTATCACAGGGGCCAAAGGAAACCTTTCTCCATCTTGGGTGTTGGGCTAATCAGAGAGTCCTTTAGGGAACTCTGTGTCTGGTCCCCTGGGGGCCAAGCAGTCTCAGGGGGATTGGACCTGAATTCTACCCATCTCCAGAGTGACTAGCCGTGGCAGAGAACTCAGGGACAACCACAATATTTGAGTTATGTCGGTGACTCAGATAAGCCCAGAGTTAATAATAATCATAGTTAACATTTATTGAGCACCTACTATGCGCTAAGTCTATAGCACCTAAGTTGTTTCCTTTAAGCCTCACAATAACCCAGGAAGGTAAACGGTATTGTTAGCCCCAGTTGATATATGAAGATAATAGAGAAGTCCAGAGTTCTTCATACTCTTCAGTGAGTAAAATAACAGAGCAGGAAGTTGAATGCAGAACTACTCTGTCTCCAAAAACCATTCACTTTACCACCAAGCTATACTGTCTCCCACTGTAGTCCCAAGATCCGGATTCTCACTGGGTATATGACCTCTGGTAAGTCAGTTCACCTCTCTGAACCTCAACTTCCTCATCTGTAAAACGGGATTAATAGAAATACATTATCTCATGGGATTGTTGAGAGAATCAAAAGATTATCTCTTAATTATCTTAGAGAAAAGAGTTTTTGTCAACTACACACTTCTCTGCTGATACATGACCAAAAAATAGCTGTGGATTAGACATCTCTGAGGGACCAGGCAAGAGTCTGAAGAAAGATCACACCTGCTGGATGGGGGCAAAGTAGGACAGATCCCTTATTCCCTGA
Source organism: Monodon monoceros (assembly GCF_005190385.1). NCBI lineage: Eukaryota > Metazoa > Chordata > Mammalia > Artiodactyla > Monodontidae > Monodon > Monodon monoceros. Next base: position 15,920,092 of record NW_021703782.1, on the reverse strand, counting down.
GGAATCTTGCTGACACACTCGAAACAGCCCCAGCCAACCAGCCAACTACAACTAGGTATAGACCTTCCTTGCCTCTTCCTCTGGCCCCAGGCTCCCTTTGGCAACTCTGTTACAGCTTCATATTTGTTTATTTTTCCTACAGAGGTTTCTGCAATATATCTCCCGAGTGGGACAGCTACATCAATAAGTTCCATTGCATCACGAATGTAATGAAGAGCAGAGTGTCTGGCTTGCTGGCTGGGGCTTCTGGTCCAGTGCACAAGGCACTGTATCACACACCCCTCCCCCTCGACAGTTTGGCCCCTTATGCCCTCGCCGGCCCTGTTCCCCTTCTCCAGCCTCTAATTCCATTCTGCCCCAGGACCCCGGCTCCAGCCTGCTTGGTCCGCACATCCATCCCCCAAAGTGCTGACCACAGATCCTACTCTTCCCCAGCCCGGAGCTTTCTGTCAAGACACTTCCTCCACCTAGAATATCCTCCCATCATCTCTGCCTGTCAGATCCTCCCCGATACACACAAAAGAGTCAACAGCGGTTATCTCTGGCTGATGAGATTACAGATTATCTTTATATTTTTCTTTCCAATTTTCTCTCTTCAGAGATTTGGGGGAATGAGCACATGTTATTTTTACACTCAGAAAAGCACAATGAAGTCATGCTTCAAGTCCCTGCCCTCCTGCAAGGCACACCCCTCACCCTAGCACACAGTTATCTTTCTCCTCTGAAATATTATAGCTCTCAGCCCTATCACAAATTGTTTTGTACTCGAGTTAATTTACTGCCTGTGAACGTCTGATACCCACAACCAAATCATAAACGCTGTGAACACAGGGACACGTCATCTGCCTCTGCCCTCCCCTGCATAGCCCTTTGCATACATCAGGACCCCAGGCACACACGAAGTTGTGAATGAGACTTAGCGATTTCCAGTAACAGGGACGGCCCTGGTATACTTTACATTGGCTTGGGCTGGGGCCGGGGAGGCGGGTGAGATCATTGGAAGTTAGAATGAAGGGGCATTGGAGTGTGTATAACCCAATGGCCTGAATTTATACAGACTTTCTGACATCGAATTTGCCCACTGATAGGGCTTTATTACTCCCACCACATGAGCAGCAAAACTAAGGCCTGGAGAGATAAAGCCATTTGGCCCAAGAGTCTAGAACCCACATATCCTGTCGCCCAGCCCACGCCTTAACCACTAAACCACAGCTGCCACTCCAAGATCTTATTAATAGCCATTTCTCCCCCCAGTCAGCAGCTGGACATGGCTTGCCAGGTTAATAATTTGTTCATTAGGCGCCTAATGAATTACTTGTTAATTGCTAACTTGATGCACAGCCAGCAGTCCCCATCTGCCTGGAGAAATGGCAGCAAATAACCATAGAAGGGCCGGCCAAGCTCCGGCCTCTGGAGAGCAGGAGTTTTCAGCCTGAGAGGCTGGTGGCAGTGGTTCCCAGGGAAAAAGCCTGTCTCAGCCAGTCGCCTGGAGAACTGAGAAGTCCCCCGGGAGTGGCACTTTCCGGGTAAGCCAGCACAGAGAGGGCACCTCTTGCTGGACCGATAAGTTCCCTACAAATGTTCAGGGCTGCCCAGATCTTCATCCCCCATCTTTCAAGCCTCCTCTCCACAAGACTTCCCCTAACGATTTTCTTATATTTTCATTTCCTCTGAGCTTCCACCACTTGAAGTCAGCACCATTCAATTTAAACGTCACATCGTGTTTTCTCTTGAGTATCGGTCTTGTCTCCCCACCTCGAAGGCTGCTGCAATATCCCTATTGGACTCCAAGCTTCCTGAGAGCAGAAACCACATATTTCTTGTTCATCTTCATATCTCCTGTACCAATAGTGCCCAACTTAATAAGTATTTATTAAAGGAGTGAATAATTTACACTTTCCTGGATAAATGTGTACTAGTCTGCTAAGGCTGCCATGACCAAATACCACACACTGGGTGGCTTCAACAACAGAAATTTATTGTCTCACAATTCTGGAGGCTGGAGGTCCACGATCAAGGTGTTGGCAGGTTTGGGTTCTCCTGGGGCCCCTCTCCTTGGCTTGTAAACGGCCGCCTTCTCACTGTGTCCTCACGTGGCCTTTCCTCTGTGTGTGAGCATCCCTGGTGTCATTCTGTGTGTCCAAATTTCTTCTTATAAGGACACCCTTACAAGATTGGATTAAGGCCCACCCTAACAGCCTCATTTTAACTTAATTACCTCTTTGAAGGTAATTATCTCCAAATACAGTCACATTCTGAGACAGTGGGGGTCAGGACTCCAACACAGGAATTTGGAGATGGACACAATTCAGCCCAAAACAATTTCCCACCCCACAATGCCTACCTCAGTGCTAGGCATGTATTAAAGAGTCATTACATGCTCCAAAGTTGATAAGCCTTCCATTTTCTCTGCAGGAGGGGCTCACCTTTGTGACCTGGGTTCGCAGTCCTGTTCAGGTGCCAGAAAAACTCCATGGTGGAATATTTAAGGCAACCCTCTTGGTCATGTTGGCTCCCAAATCCTAATAGCTCTGTTATTTTTGAAATCACTTTAGAGGAGCACTGAATAAAGATGATGATTTTTCACATTTGCATAGCAATTTTTCTTATCAGAGCAAGTACCCGTGTTACCCTTCCAGCATTGCTGTGAGGGAGGAAGAAGAGGGTTACGACGTCCATCTTACTGACAAATAATTGAAATGGGAAGGAATTAATAAACTTTCCCAAGTCGCGACTTTCACTCCCAGGTCCCTTCCTAGGAACCCCTGTAGGACGGGCCTCGGTCATTTCCTTCTCTGTGTCTCAACACCCGGCCTGGTGCCAGGCACGGAGAGGATGCTCAGGGGATGTTTGGCATTAACAACAGTGGAGCTGCCAGTAGAGCCTTGATCCACAGCGGAAAGAGGCTGACGAATCAGTACTGACTACCACCACCCACCCCCGCCCAAGCACCCTCAGGAGAAACCAGCTCGAGGGCCAGGTAGATGACCAGCTTCAGTGTCTGAGGTTCCCATGCCAGCCTGCTTTTCAGATAAGACCCTGAAGGCCAAGGTTAAATCGAACATGATTCTGGGAAATAATATATCTATTATCACTTTCACACTGCTCCCAGCGACGATAAGGAAAATGTGTTTATGATTTTGCAAAATGATTTCACGTATTATTTATTTTTATCCCTTTATATCGCAGGTGTTTTTAGAAGCTCTCTCAAATTCGTTGCGGAGTGAAGCAGGGGATACATTTTAAAAATGCACTATCTCATTTCGTCCTCAGAACAAAGCTTCAAAGAGGATGAGAAGGATATTATTATACCCATTTGGCAGAGAAGTAAAGCAAGGCAGAGAGAGGTCAAGTATTTGCCCAAAGTTGAACAAGGAGCAGCGGGCCTGACTCAGACTCTCTGTCCTTTCCTTGGTATCACTGGATTGATGTGGGAAGAACTCTGAGGAAATGGACCAGGAGAGGTCCCTTCAGAGGGCAGGAGGCAAAGAGAAAACTTTGCACCAGCAGGTACCAGATTCTATCTGCAGATGTATCGTCTTTGGCAGACATAGAGTTTTTAAGCACTTTGAATGATTTCAGCTGAGGTGCAGACTCCCCAGCCCCACACAGGCCACACCACATCCATCCCCACTGTCCACAGTTATGTTGCCATCCGGATGCTGATGGCTTTTGAGTTTGCAACCCGTTTAGCCTGTGAACAGCAGCCTTGCAGTGGGCTTCCTTGGGCAGCCCAGTGGATGTTTGGGATGGGAGAGATCTTTAGGTACGAGACTCAGGAAGGGGAATGGGGGAACAGCCAATGCGAACTGCACCCCCCGTCACCCAGCAACAGAATTCTGCCACGGTCAGGCAGACCCTGAACCAGGTGATGGGATCTGGAGCCTTAAAGAGCCCAGAGGCTGCTTACCCCTACAGTCCTGGGCATAACTGGACCACATTTTTTACCCTCCTTGATCATCCTCCAACACATGGTGTGACATAGGCAACAAAATAAACCAGCCGAGGTCTCTCATCAGCTCAGCCAACGAGGAGAAGTTGTGAGCCTCACAATCTCCATTAAAAAACCAATACAAGGGGCTTCCCTGGTGGCGCAGTGGTTGGGAGTCCGCCTGCCGATGCAAGGGACGCGAGTTCGTGCCCCGGTCCGGGAAGATCCCACGTGCCGCGGAGCCGCTGGGCCCGTGAGCCATGGCCGCTGAGCCTGTGCGTCCAGAGCCTGTGCTCCGCAACGTGAGAGGCCACAGCAGTGAGAGGCCCGCGTACCGCAAGGGAAAAAAAAAAAAAAACCAAGACAGGAAACACATAGCCGATGACACAACAGTCCCACTGCTGCCTCCCTGCTGGCTTTTTCCCTGATGAACACAGGTGCCCCAAACCCAGACAGGCTCCCTGCTGCTGTGTATAACTCTGGACTCCTGTGTAAATGACCTAAAACATACAGTCCTTCTCCACCCCTCTTCACCAGGTACGGCTGCCTCTAGCTTGGGTGTGGTCAGCCTCCCTCCCTCTCCCCTCCTCCCTTAATTGGTCTGGAGCTTTAGAGTTGCTCTTTTGTGTCATACTGATGTCCCCAATCTCTTCAAGTCCTTCCCTTCCCCTGGCAGAGTCCATCCTGAGCATTTGCTGCCAGCATAGGTCAAAATCTATGACCACTTGGTGCCAACTCCTTGGCACACTGAGGATGCAAAAGGAGTGGCCTGGGGGTGGGGCGGGAGCATGACAGGTCCCAGCAGGATGGGGGAAAAGGGAGGCATCAAAGGGGCTGCCACTCAGAGACCCCCCCTCAGCAGCACTGCAGCACTGCCAAGGACCCAGGAGAATGCCGTCGGGAGAGTGGGCTGAGGGCATCCAGTGGAGCCGATGGCGTTGGTGGGAATGTCGGCTACAGAGGCCGAATTCTCTGGGACTCTGTGGCACAAAGAGGAGGCGGTGCAGGACCAAGGCCCCGGCTCCTGGAAAGGGGCCCCAGGAATGAGGTGAGAGATGCACTCAGACACGCCTAGTACTTCTTGTGCCCTGGGTACCAGTCTTGGTGGGACTGGGGGGATCTCCCAGCAACCAGGCAACCCCCGTAGAGAAGGGAAACCTGGAAGGCACCCGCCTCTGCCAGGACCTCAGGGGAGGGGGCTGCCTCTTGATGGCCTTGCAGAAATATTTGACACTTTTGCCCTTTCCAGAAAATCCATTTTCAAATCCCACTGTCTTGGGAAAAGGACAGTGGCTGGACTGGCCTCTCAAGCCCCCAGCCCCCAGGAGAGAGGGTGGCAGCGTGCAGAGAGCAGGACAGACCCAAACCCCCAAGCTGGGCCAGGACGGAACATGCGCTTGCAGCCACCTCCTTGGAGGCCACCAGGGCCCCTGTGGAGTGTCCCTCTGCTCTCTCTGCCTCACGTCTGCCCTGGAACAGAAGGCAGAGCTGGCCTCCCTCTGAGGCAGCATCACAGCTGGTCCACAGCCCAGCCAGTGCTGCAGGAGGTCCCAACCGAGGCAGGGTCTTCCCTGCAGCTATAACCCCTTCTAAATTCCCAAGCCAGGAGACCTTAACTGTCCGCTTTTCCCTCTGTTAGAGAACTTGGGGCGGGTTTCCCCAGGCTGGATCAGCGAGATAATTGAGTGCTCCTCCCAGGACTAAACCCCAAAGAATGTCTCCACTAACCAAACTCTAAGCAAACTCATGGGCAGGGCCCGAGCGTGTGGAGTCTCCCCAGTCCCCTGTCCAGCTGGGGTGAGTGGTGGGCTCAGGGAGCAGCCCTTTATATTCCCAAAGTCCCGGGCCCCTTGTCACAGGTTCTTCAGATGCCAGAAATCCTGGGGTCCTCCTGCGTACAAAGCCTCCCCCTCCACACGCCCCCAAAGGCTGTCCTAACAGCTCCGTTCCAGGAGTGAACGGAGATCTGCCCCTCCACTCCCACCCCTATGACACTCATTGCAGAGTCTGCCTTAGCTTCTTTTGTTTTCTTTCACTTTTAAAAAAATTAATTACAGATTCACAGGAAGTTGTAAAAAATAGTACAGACCCTTCATGCAGTTTCCCCTCAGGATTACCGTTTACATAACTCTCTTACAGTATCAAAACCAGGAAACTGACTCAGTACAACTACAGCGCATGCCATTTTCTCACAGGTGCAGATTCATGCAACCACCACTGCAACCAAGATACAGAACCATTCTGTTGCCACAAAGGTCCCCCCTCTTCCTCCTCCCCCTCACCTCCCCAGCTCCAGGTTGTCACCAATGGTTTTCTGTCTCTGTTAAGTGTATCACTTCCGGTCTTTGCCCCACTGAGCTAGTGCCCATTGGGAAACACCTCAGACACCAGGCAGACCCCAGCTGAGAAGAGGACTGACCCGAGCAGGCAGGCCCAGGACAGACGTGGCCCAAGGCATCGGGAGCCCAGCCTCACTTGGATTCAGACACCCCACAGACCTGGAGCCTGTGTGCCACAAACCCGTCCTCACCTGCCCGTGTCGGGCCTGCCCAGTCACTCCTGTCCCATTCAGCCTCCAGGCCTCTTGCTGCCCTGGACAGGGTCCCTCACCTGCCTGGTCCACTCCCCCACAGGTGAGTTCTCCAAAGCAGCTGCTCTTTGCTGCCCCCATCAGGCAGTCTGCCACTCAAGTGTCCCAGCCCCAGGATTTTAATTTGAAATTCTCCCAAGTCACGCTTCCCCATACTGTACCGACATAATTCATTTTTATTACCTAAATATAGAGCTTAATATTTGTCCCTGTTAAATTTCATCTTGTTTGTTTCAGGCATCATTGAAGCCTATCAGGATGTTTTCAAACCCTCAGCTATCTCTCTGGACCTCAATTATCCCTTCTAACTGTCATCTAAAAATTTAATAATCCTGCTCTCTGTGTCTTCACCCACGTCATAGATGAAATGGTTGAACTGAACAGGGTTTAGAACTGAGTTCTGTGGCACAATACTAGGAACCCCCTTCTAAACTGAGATCTGAGATTTAATCAATCCCCTTTAGGGAACAATTTTTCAGCATCTGTAGGTCCCCCCAAGTGCATACCAACTGCACTTCATTTTTTCATTTATTCACAAGGCTGCCACGGATGATTTTACACTGTCTGCTCAAGGGCTGACCAACCCAAGTAGCTAAGCCTCGTCAGCCCCTCAGTATAAAATGTGTGCTCACATTTCCTTTCACACCCAAGTTAGGACGCCTTTTGAGTCCTTACTCACTTAACTAAGGTTCTGATTCCCAAATATTCCCAAGAATACCCAGGATTGTGTACATTTATCAAAAACACAGCCCTCCTCAAAGCTACCTGGCTGCTTTACCTGCAAAGAAACTGGAAACCCAGAGACCAGCTCCCTGGCCTTGTTGTAGACCTCTGCCTGATTTGTGGAGGCAAACATGGCTTTCTAAGGTGGGAGGGAAGACATCAAATCTGCTCAGGACCCAAGTTTTGCACCTGTAATTGGAAGTATGAAGCTCTTCCCCAGAATCACCAGGGTCCTGGGCCACTAGGGCTCCAGAGCTGTCCCCCACATCCCTGACTGATGGTCCTGGAGGCCTGGCCCCAGGCCTGATTCCCCCTGCCTTACTGGTGAGTTTCCACCCGTGGAGCCATGCTATTCTTTCCTGCCTGCTGGCCTGAGCGGCAGCCATCCAATACATCAGTGTGGACATGGGGTCCCATTCCCCATGTCTGTGAGGACCCCTCTGCTCCTGTGTATGCTCAGGATAAAAATAGAGACTTGAGAGAGGTACCATCAACAAGGCCACCCCATACCTAAGTCCCAGGTGCACATGGACAATATCAGGAGAAGGGTGACCCCCACCCATCACCCTCGGCTGAGCAGAAGCGCCCTGTGCCACACTGCCGATCAATCTAACAGCTATCAAAAAGAGGAAAGAAGGTGGGTTGAACTACTTTGTTCTAAGTGAACTCATGCTGGCTTCTAGCAATCACCTTTCTTTTCTAAGAACTCACAAATCAAAAATGTCAGGTATCGGGCTTCCCTGGTGGCACAGTGGTTGAGAGTCTGCCTGCCGATGCACGGGACACGGGTTCGTGTCCCGGTCCGGGAAGATCCCACGTGCCGCGGAGCGGCTGGGCCCGTGAGCCATGGCCGCTGAGCCTGCGCGTCCGGAGCCTGTGCTCCGCAGCGGGAGAGGCCACGGCAGTGAGAGGCCCGCG
>NW_021703782.1:15886844-15911530 GCF_005190385.1 Monodon monoceros | reverse complement strand
AAAAGAAGAATTTCAGGTACCTGTTTTAGAATTTTGCCAGGAATCCACACTGAAATTACTGAATAATCATTTCCAGAATCAGGAAAGGTTTCAGGCTATCTGGGGCCTGATGAATAAGATCCTTAAGTGGAAGCCAGGCTTCCCCAAGCCCTGACAGTTGTTCCTTCCCCTCTCACTCGCCATCACGATCACACACACGCACACGTGCACACACGCATGCGCACACACGCACATGCACCTGTGAGGCACCCCCCCACACCAGACTACACTCAGAGGACAGACAGCCTCTCTAACACGGACATGCCATCCGGCACAAAGACACCCAAAGTTCAACTTTCCTGATTCTTCCCCATCTTTTCATCTCATTCAGAATTGCTCTGTCCTCTGTCCATCACCCCCACCCCCCCACAGGTGGTAATAAACATCTTCATATCTCTGTAATTGTGATTGTGGCTGAGGGGCCGTATGATGGCAGGGAAAGGGGAACCAGGTGCACGGGAAAGTGCTCAGGCGGGCTCTGACCCGTGCCGCGCACACACCTCCATCTGCCAGTGGCCGCCCTCCCTGCGTGGGGAGTTGGTGGAGCGTTGGGGAGTTGATGGAGTGTTGACTGCCAGTTCACTAATGTCCTTGTCTGCGGACGCTGCAAAGACACAGTTTTCCGTGGAGGAATTCTAAGTCTTAGACTCAAGTCTTCTCAGAATTATAGTAATTAAAGTTGAGAAGAGCAGCATGCCAGGGCCCCTCCTTAACCTGTCATTTCTGGGCTGATGACGGGGATCCGACTTCAAGGTCACTCTGTCCTCCTCCCAGATGTCCTCTCTCTTTCCTTCCTGCCCCTCTCTCCTCTCCAAGCCAGGCCTCAGACAGCCAAGGGCCCAGCCTTCCCCGGTCACCAAAGAGAGGCCAACCAGTTCCCCTAGAATGACAGGAGCCTTCAAAAACCAGCTCTTGGGAGGCCGCTGAGTCTTCCTGGGCTGGTCTCTTGGGGTCTGGGGCTGTGTCAGAGACAATGTCAGAAATGGAAGAGACCTCAGTACCATCAAAACCCGCTAATTCCACAAAGGAGGAAACTGAGGCTCCAAAGAGAGAAGCAACTTGCTCAAGTTCATCTGAATAGTCACAGGGTCAGAAGGAGGGCTCAATTCTCCTGACTCCTGGTTTATTCCACTACCTCAGGGCCATTGATTGAAGTCAGGCACTGTGCTAGGGGCTTTAGATAAATTATTTCTAATTTTGAGAAAACGGAGTGATTTGCCCAAGGTCACATAGATCGAAAATGGTAGATGAGAAATTCAAGCTTATTACCCCATTCTTTTTTTTTTTTTTTGCGGTACGCGGACCTCTCACTGTCGTGGCCTCTCCCGTTGCGGAGCACAGGCTCCGGACGCGCAGGCTCAGCGGCCATGGCTCACGGGCCCAGCCGCTCCGCGGCATGCGGGTCTTCCCGGACCGGGGCACGAACCCACGTCCCCTGCATCAGCAGGCGGACTCTCAACCACTGCACCACCAGGGAAGCCCTACCCCATTCTTTCTCATAAATAGCTATCAAGAGAAGACAGAAGCAAGTCTAAGTAGGTTTGTGAACATAAAAGTGTTTCTCTCTCTCCAATGGGAGAAGTCCCGAAGGCTATGCCCCGACTATGAGGCTCCACCGATAACATTCAACTCAACATGTCCCTCACAGTAAGGACCACATGTGGCCAAATGTCATCAAAGGTGGGGTCAGGAAGGAGAGATGCACCTGAATACAAGAGACGAGAAAGGACACATGGGAGAAGGTGTGCCCGGAGGTTGACCTTCCACGAGGAGGATCTGGAATGTCAGATGGAAGCAGGGAGAACCCTGGAATTGATGGAATCTCAAGGCAGACCTAGTAAGACCATAAGCCTCCCTTGGGTATGGTGGCTATTCGTAAAGGAAACAGAAGGAACACAGATTCCCAGTCTAGCTCCCTGATGTCTGCCCACTCCCTCCCCGTTTTCCATCCCCTGCCTCCTGGATTGACAGGAGGACTGATCAGACCTCAGAGAAAGTGCTGGGATCGTTTTGTTTCTGGGGCACTGGCTCTGTACACCACACGCCTACCCAAGCTCTTGGGAAGTTAAGAGGTTTTGCAGAAAGAAGTCAGAGGAGAGGGAGTAGAGGGGAGGGAGCAGAAAGTGGCTGTTTGTGAGCCCGACACAACTTGGGGATGGCCCGAGGGGATGACCACTCCCTTCAGGGACTTAGGCACGCCCCCCCGAAACTTTCGCGGGTGGTGGGGCACTGCTTTCTTAGCTCTCTCCATGAGATGAAACAGTTGCCATGTCATCAGCAGTTGAGTTATACCAACCTTCTCATCGTTCTTCTTTGCAAAATGAGGATGATAATAGCATGCACCACACAGGTTGGATTAAATAAGACGCAAAGCACCAGCTATAGTGGCTGGCACATAATCAGCTCACAATAAATGTTAGATTTTTATTATTGTCTTTATTTCTAGCTTGATAAAAAATGTATTATTTTTACACTGTTATAAAACTAAGAAAACCACAGGTCAGGTCCCACAAATTTCATTGCCAAAATCATGTATTTGGACAGTTCTATTACATTTGTGTTATTTAAACAAAAATTTACCTTCTCGAGCAAGTGGAGAGGAAAGTGTTCCCTCTACCGCCCCAGGGCAGTGCCTATGCCCATAAAATACACTTCTTCATTTCAAGGTGATTTCTGACTGCTCGTCATCATATGCTCACAGTATAATGCTGAGGTCAGTGGGGCAGACATTGTTACACTTCCTTTATTAGATGCTGAAACTCATGGCAAAGAAAGTTTGTGGCTGGACCTAAAGCCAGGTCCCTGATGTCCCGCTCAGCCCACAGTCCAAAAACACTGAACACAGATAGCTCAGCAGACTGCTTGCCTGTCCACCGCAGCAGGCACAGGGGGCTCTATTTATGACCTGCCCCTGCCCTTTGCTGAGTCCTGCAGCTGTCTCAGGCTTCAGCCCAATCTGACGGGACCCTCACCTGGAAATGAGATGTTCAGAATCTTGAGGAGTCGGGAATCGTACGCAAAGATGCTAAGACTGCTCTTTTAAAAGGAGCATAATACAGATCCCACTGGGCCTTCTTGTTCCAACCCTGCCATTGCCAGCTCTGCCACCAGCCCCTACCCCTGTTCACAACTAATCCTTTTCCTTGCCTAGCCTGTTTCCAGAAAGATGGCCAGGCTTACACTGGTATTATTGCTTTGAGGGGGGTCACAGCTGGTACATGTTCTGATTGGTCAAAGCCCATGTTCCTCCAGGTATCAGAGCTATTCTAGGTATTAGCTATTTTGAATATCACCCCTGCCTGTTTCCATATTTCCCATTATTCCCTTTTGCCCACTCTCCAACAGGTAGGCTGACCACCATTCACCAAACATCCAGGCTCATCCTCCAAGGCTTTGCTCAACCTTCTTCCTAGAAAGACCTACCCTTACTAATCCAGCTCCTGCCTACCCTCATGGATTCCGGTCAAGGGCCTTTTCCTACGGGAAGCCCTCCTAGACCACCCCAGCCCACAGTGTTTACCACCACTTTCTAGCTCCCTAAAGGCTCTATTGCATAGGCTGTTTTGTTTTGTTTTTTTTCAAACTGCAGGTTGTATATTCTTAAGGGTCATGGAAATCAATTCTGTGGGTCACAATGAGCATTCTTTAACACAATTGAAAAGAATACAAATTATCAGAATATATTGCCAGTGATAGGTATTGAAGCTGGCATACTCATGCAAGTATACATATATATATGTGTTGCGTACGGATGTAATGTAAGATCTGTTTCTCAGGGGAAGGTGCAGGTGAGGACATGGAGCCCGGAGACACTGCCCAGCTGCCCCTGCCCAAGTGCGTGCTCCCCAGCCTGGGCTCACAGGCTCCAGGACCCCGGTGGAGGCGGCAGCAGAAAAAAAAATGTTTCACTCTGAGTTGCAGTCAAAACTTTTTTTAAAATATTGCATATTAATGCTTTTCATCCTCAGTAGAACCACAAACCTATGATCTGCCTAACTTCTCCACCAATGCCAGGAGTGAGGCCGTCAAGAAGGGGAGAGGGGGGGCTTCCCTGGTGGCGCAGTGGTTGAGAGTCCACCTGCCGATGCAGGGGACACGGGTTCGTGCCCCGGTCGGGGAAGATCCTACATGCCGCGGAGCGGCTGGGCCCGTGAGCCATGGCCGCTGAGCCTGCGCGTCCGGAGCCTGTGCTCCGCAACGGGAGAGGCCACGACAGTGAGAGGCCCGCGTACCGCAAAAAAAAAAAAAAAAAAAAGAAGGGAAGAGGGGGAGCTAAGCTGGAGCCTCTCCCACCTGGGAGAGAAAACGTGAACTAGCAAAACACGGTCAGAACTGTCCACCACCTGGAGGGAGTGACCTGATGACACGCTAAAGAGGGTAGGGCCTCGGCACCCCCAACTTACCTCTCTCCCTAGCACCTAGAACCAAAGAGCAGGAGTTCAAAAGTAAGCGTTAGTGAATAGATGGTGCAGGTTAGGCTAGATTACTCTGGTAACAAAAGAAGAAACTCCATGGCTGGATGTGGTTTATTTCCCACTCATGAAAAGTCTGTTCTGGGTAGCTGTCCTCCAAACAGGAGCTCAGATATCTGGGCTGCTTGCATCATATCACACTGCCTGCTGCATCAATGCATGGATTCCAGGTAACTGTGGCAGGAAAGAGAGGGCTGGAGGGCTGCACACAGTGACACGTCACTTCCCCTCCCAGCCATTGGCCGGGCCTTGTCATATAGCTCCCACCGAACTGCCAGGAGGATGGGAAATACAGAGAAGCACGCAGATATCTGGTGAGCAGTCAACGTCTCTACCACGACACCGTGTGACCCCCTTTGCCTTGTTGCTTAACTACACTTCACTCTGTGTATAGACCTATCCTCCCCATCTGTCCCATTATTCATTCCACTGGGCTTTAGATGTCTGCTCTCAAGTAAGCACTGTGCCGACCTCTGGAAATACAGAGATGACTAAGATGATGCTCTAGTTTGGATCACCCCAGAAGCAGACCCTGAGCCAGGGACCAGAGCACACCTGGCCAACTTGAGGGGATGCAGGAAACACCAGCTGCGAAGAGGGAAGAGACCCAGGAGATGAATTTTATTAAGCCAGCTACCTGGGTGGGTGTCTGAGGTCAATTCCATGGAGAAGCTCTGGAAAACAGAGTGACGCACATCTCAAAATGGTCCCCACTTGAGGGTTAGGGAGCTCAGCTACTTCTCAACCCATTCCCATAAGCCAGTTATGAAATCCTCATCCCCTTGCTGGATTCTTGGTCTTCTAGGCTCTCCTGCACCTAGCAGTGGTCATGTAACCCCGTTCTGGCCAGTGGGAAGTAAAAGGAGATCTGCTGGCAAGGGTTCTGGGGCAGCATTTGCTCTCTCGCACCAAAGAACAGATGGATTTGCTTCTGGCCCTTCCTCACCTCTTGCCCTGAAGGCAAATGTGATGCCTTAAGCCACCATAGGCAGCTTGATACCATCAGGAGTTGAGAAGAAGGACAAAACGCTGACAAGCAAAGCATGGCAGTGTGGAAGGGGAGAAGGGACTTGGAACTCGGACAGCATCACTGAACAGCCAATGTCTGGCAACTGCCTGTCTTCTTGCATTGTGAGAAGGATAACGTCCTCCAGACTTAAGCCCCATCTACCCCAGCACCCTCTACTTGCAGCCCAACGCAATCCTAACCAACCCAAGTGGGAGACTTCAGACAGAGGGAACTTTGTGCACATCTAAGTCACGCGTGGGACTGGTGAGAGGTCTGGTTTGGCTGGAGGATGGCGTGTGTGTTACAGACTGGAGGGAAAGAGGCTGCAGAGGAAGGTTAAGAATAGCATATCAAAGGTCCACTTTGCCACACAAAGGGATTCAGTGGAGAGGTTTACAGAGCCCCGCACAATGACGTGAGATGATCATTTGTGTTTTAGAAAATAACTGTATCAATCATACAAAGGGGAAAGGACTAAATTAGGAGTTGGGGATTCATGTATACACACTACTATTTATAAAATAGATAATCTACAAGGACCTACGTAGAGCACAGGGAACTCTACTCAATATTCTGAAATAACCTAAATGGGAAAAGAATCTGAAAAAGAATGGATATATGTATATGTATAACTGAATCACTTTGCTGTACACCTGAAACGAACACATCATTGTGAATCAACTATACTCCAATATAAAACAGAAATTAAATTTAAAAAATTTTAAATCATACAGAGGAAGAACTCTCAACCCCTTAAAGACATAGATGATCTCCTGTGGGTGGCGTCCAGTACTGTCTTGCATTCTCTGCAATTTCTGATACAGCTGCCACTTAATACTTACTGAATTGAATTGAAATGAAGTTACCCTAATTACTTTCCTGCGACACACTGCTTCCATCATTTGCTAAAGCCATTCAGGCAGGTTTCAGGTGTGTTTCTGGCCCCGCCACTAACCCAGCTTAGAGACAGTTTAAGACCTTGGCCGTGTCCCTTCCTGCTCCGGGCCTCAGCATCCTCACCTGCACAAGGAAAGTGTAGAACTTAGTCTCACTTTCTTGAATAATCCTGGGGACGTTGACAGACTGCATGCAGCAACCAGGACAGGTGTCTGAGCTCCACCCTCTTTATTTCCACAGAACGGGCAGGAGAGGTTGATGGGACAGCTTTATCAAGGCCCTTAGCCACCGAGTGCTGAGCAGAGAAAATAGGTCAATAAACTACAGATCGAATATACATATTTCTATAGGTCTCTGATCCCTATAGGTTTGGTATTTTATATATAACATATACCCAAGTTTTGGGGGGTTTTGTTTTTTTACTCTTCCAACTATTATTTCAAAACCAAAGATGAGGGGAGGGGGGAAATCAAATATTTTCTCATGTGGCATTCAAACAGTGATCAATTAACCCCCCAAATCAGGTTCGTACCAGGGAGACCCACAAAGATAAGGCGTTAGACTTCATGCTCACACACCTATCAGCACTCCAGTCCTAAATTATATTTGACATTTAATTAAAACCCCAAGGCAGTGAAGTCAAGAGCTGAACTACTACATTTCTAGAAAAGGAGCTGCTCTTTAGGATGGATTCATTTATCTCCTGTCACCAAAGGCATCAACATCCCACCATCACCACCACCACCCCCCACCCCCGACCACTAAGGGAGAAATACAGTGACAGGAGGAAGGGACCGCCCCCCTCCCTTCCCCTCCCCCACACACTCCCTCAGACTCTGCACCTGTAAGGATAGAGCTGGTCCTTCCCAGATCCCCGGCCATCTAGAGCCGACGTCCCTCCTGGACACTCACCCACACTCCAGCCCCAATTCCCCACTCATTTCCTTTCCTAGAGACAGCATTTTTGCCTGTCCCAGGACACGAAGGTTTTCAGCATTGAGCATTTTTCCTTTTCCCCTTCCCTCTCTCCCTCCTTCCTTTCCTCCCTTCCTCCCTCTCCCCTCCCTCCTTCCTCCTTCCTTCTTTCCCAGCTCCATATTCTAGGGCTGTGCTAAATGTGATGGGGACAAAGACCCATAAGACTCAACTCCGGATCTTTTGCCCCTGGAAATTTTTTTTTATTTGGTTGCGCCGGGTCTTAGTTGCGGCAGGCGGGCTCCTGAGTTGTGGTGTGTGAACTCTTACTTGTGGCATGCATGTGGGATCTAGTTTCCTGAGCAGGGATCGAACCCAGGCCCCCTGCATCGGGAGGGTGGAATCTTAACCACTGCGCCGCCAGGGAAGTTCCTCAACTCCCGATCTTTTGGTGGAAGCAAGGGAACTCAGGGCACGCTGAGGGTCTGCACTGGACAGAATGAGACAATGTGTAGCTCATGTCAATGGTCAACAAGGGCTCCAGACAACCGGGGCTTTTGAGTCGAAGGGGAGGAAGGGGAAACTCAGGCGGGCAGGAAGGTCTTCTTCATGGAGCAACCCGGGCTTGTGTTGGGCCTTAAATACGATGACATCTAGGAAGACAGCAGGAAGAGGAGAGGCATTCCAAGCAGAGAGAACAGCGCATGCAGGGGTCTGGACACAAGAAATAGTGAGAATGCCTTTCTGCCTAAAGAGAAAAGAGGGTCCATAAAAGGGGTAGAGAAGATGGAGTGGGAGAAGCCTGTTGATAATAGGAAGTGCGGGCGTGGGGTCTGGACTTCCTCTGGAATCCGATAGGCCCTGCAGGGACTGCATGTTGGAACGCTACAGCAGGCAGAGGCTGTACTGCTTTCTGACTTTGCTGGGGATTGTCTGTGTAGCCTTGGGCAGGATGCTTTCTCTCTGAGCAGAATTTTCTTCTCTCTGTGAAGTGATGAACATCACCCTCATCCCTGCTTCCTCCCAACCTACCTTTCTGGGACTAGCTCAGGGACGAATGGTACCACGTGCCAGGTTGGGGACATAGGGAGGGTCCCTGGACTCTTCTTCCACAGGTTTAGGTATCAGACCAAATGGTGCTTCCCTAAATCAGATCACAAACCCAGCACGGGAACAGGACACATTAGCAATGATTCAAATGCACAGAAACCTCACTCTGCTAACAACAAAGCATTCCATAACCTCTTGACTCGCCTGGCTCACAACTTCATCCTCAGAAGGTTTAGGAGGTAACAAAGGCAGCAGCCCTCTCAGACTTAATTCTGATCCACCGAGAAGAAATTACTGAGTAGTGGAAACGACAGAAGCCATGAACAGAGGCACAGAAGCCATGAACAGAGGCACAGAAGCTTAGAGGTAAGTAAACGTGTCATCTTAGCATTCAGAGCAGCCCAGAAAGAGAACACCGGTGCAGAGGCTTTTGGAAGTCTAATTTCAAGTCATTCAGAGAAAAGGTGGCTATAATTCTGTGACCAGAGACTCTAAAGGGGGAGACAGCTCAAGAAAGATGGGAGACAATTCCTGGAATCAAGATGCTCACTATGTGACTGCAAAATATTCCAGTGGGCAAGAGAGGAGAGAGAAATCTAAAGAAGACAATAAGAATTTTGGGTGCACTAGAAGCTCTCTGGCTTCAGCAAGAAAGCAGAATTACTAAGCTCCTACCTCCTTCTACAACAAGGAGGATGATCTTCGCCCTGAACATCCAGTTTTAGTCACATCACTCCTGGCTCTACAATGTTCCGTGGCTCCCTCTTTCACTGTGAATGGCCTACCTGAAGCGGACCTGGCTTCCCCGCCCAGCCTCAGCTCCACCCCACCACCCCACTGTCACATCCGATGCCCCGGCCAGGGGTCAGCAGGCTACAGCCCACAGGCCTAACAAAGCTCACCGCCTGTTTTTGTACATCCCACAAGCTAAGAATGGTTTTCACATTTTTTTAATGGTGTGGAAAAATTGAAAAAAAAAAAAACACTTCATGTTGGTGGGAATGTAAATTGGTGCAGCCACTATGGAGAACAGTATGGAGGTTCCTTAAGAAACTAAAAATAGAACTACCATACGACCCAGCAATCCCACTCCTGGGCATATATCCAAAATAGACAAAAACTCTAATTTGAAAAGATCCATGCACCCCGACGTTCATAGCAGCACTATTTACAATAGTCAAGGCATGGAAGCAACCTAGTATCCATCAACAGATGAATGGATAAAGAAGATGTATATAGTCTCTATATTTACAATGGAATATTACTTAGCCATAAAAAAGAATGAAATAATGCCATTTGCAGCAACATGGATGGGCCTAGAGATTATCCTACTAAGTGAAGAAAAGTCAGACAGAGAAAGACAGATATCATATGATATCACTTATATGTGGAATCCAAAAAAATGATATAAGTGAACTTATTTACAAAGCAGAAACAGACTCACAGACATAGTAAATAAACTTATGGTTACCAAAGGGGAAAGAGGAGGGAGGGGTAAATTAGGAGTTTGGGATTAACAGATACACACTACTATATGTAAAATAGCTAAACAACAAAGGCCTACTGTAAAGCACAGGGAACTATAGTCAGTATCTTGTAATAACCTATAATGGAGCAGAATCTGAAATAGAACATATATATATATATATATATAAATAATTGAATCACTTTGCTGTACACCTAAAACTAGCACAACATTATAAATCAACTATACTTCAATAAAAAAGAATAATACTTCATGACATGTGAAAATAATACAAAATTCCAATTTCAATGTTCATAAAAAAAATTGTATTGGCACACAGTCAACACTCATTTGTGTACAGACTGCTTGTATCGGTTTGCTAGGGCTGCCATAACCACAAACTGTACCACAGACTGGGGAGCTTAAACAGCAGACATTTATTATCTTACAGTTCTGGAGGCTGGAGGTCTGGGATCAAGGTGTCAACAGGATTGGTTTCTCCTGAGGCCTCTCTCCTTGGCTTGTGGACAGCCGTCTTCTCCCTGTGTCCTCACATTGCCTTCCCTCTGAACACATCCGTGTCCTAATCTCCTCTTCTTATAAAAACACCAGTCATGTTGGATCAAGGCCCACCCAGGGACCTCATTTTAACTTAATCACGGTTTAAAGACCCCATCTCCAAATACATTAACATTCTGAGATACTGGGCGTTAGGACTTCAACAAATAGATCTGGGGGGACACAACTCAGCCTATAACTCTGTCTGTGGCTGCTTTTTCACTACCACAGAATTAGTTGTGACAGAGACCATGTGGTCCCCAAAGACTATTACAGGTAGACTTTTACTATCTGTGGATTATTTACTATACAGCCCTCTACAGAAAAAGATTACCAACACCCCCCAAAACAATCTGTGCTTGCTAAAGATCCCCCCAATACCACACCTCCCTTTCTTATTGCTGATCTGAGCTCCTGCTGAAACTTACATGCCCTCTCTTTTTTTTTTCACCTTTTGCATGTTAGTATATTTTATTTTTTTTACATCTTTATTAGAGTATAATTACTTTACAATGGTGTGTTAGTTTCTGCTTTATAACAAAGTAAATCAGTTATACATATGTTCCCATATCTCTTCCCTCTTGCGTCTCCCTCCCTCCCACCCTAACCCACCCCTCTAGGTGGTCACAAAACACCGAGCTGATCTCCCTGTGCTATGCGGCTGCTTCCCACTAGCTATCTACCTTACATTTGGTAGTGTATATATGTCCATGCCTCTCTCTCACTCTACCATATGACCCAGCAATCCCACTACTGGGCATATACCCTGAGAAAACCATAATTCAAAAAGAGTCATGTACCAAAATGTTCATTGCAGCTCTATTTACAATAGCCCGGAGATGGAAACAACCTAAGTGTCCATCATCGGATGAATGGATAAAGAAGATGTGGCACATATATACAATGGAATATTACTCGGCCATAAAAAGAAATGAAATTGAGCTTTCTGTAATGAGGTGGATAGACCTAGAGTCTGTCATACAGAGTGAAGTAAGTCAGAAAGAGAAAGACAAATACCGTATGCTAACACATATATATGGAATTTAAGAAAAAAATGTCATGAAGAACCTAGGGGTAAGACAGGAATAAAGACACAGACCTACTAGAGAATGGACTTGAGGATATGGGGAGGGGGAAGGGTAAGCTGCTCCCTCTCATTTTCACTGATAAAGCCCTTCCTATTCTTCAAGACACCAGCATCAGCAATGAGTTTGTGTGTGACCACTCCCGGGGGCATTTGCATTCAAGCCAAAGAAATGAATCCCTCATGAGGTAACTTTCAGGTAGTCAGACACACTGAACAGAAGGACAGCAGCACCACCCACGTTCCACACGTTCCACACGAGGGTGGGTGTGAGGGCTGGAGGGCTGGCACCAGAGAGTCTGCATGAGGAACAGGAGACACGGCTGGGACTTAGATGTGGATGGAGCTGTCATCTCTCTGGGAATGGGTGGGTCTGAGGAATGAGCTTTAGAGACACAAGTGGAAAGAAAAGGTAGCAGAAGATTCTAGGCCAGAGAGCTCTAAACGGTTAGGCATCATCTCTCTCTCTCTCTCTCTCTTACTCCTCTTCCTCTTCCTCTTTCTCTGCTATGTGAGGACACAACAAGAAAGCAACCATCTGCAAGCCAAGAAGAGAGCTCTCACCAGAGCCCAACCACACTGGCACCTTGACCCCAGACCTCCAGCCTCTAGAACTTACGCGGGCCTCTCACTGTGTGGCCTCTCCTGCTGCAGAGCACAGGCTCCGGACGCACAGGCTCAGCGGCCACGGCTCACGGGACCAGCCGCTCCGCGGCATGTGGGATCTTCCCGGACCGGGGCACGAACCTGTGTCCCCTGCATCGGCAGGCAGACTCTCAACCACTGCGCCACCAGGGAAGCCCTGAATGTAGATCTTGAAGTTTGAATATGTTTTAACCTTGCACAATGTCTATACTAACAATGTATGGGTTGTTTGATAAATAAATATTTTTTTAAAAAATAAAATAAAAATAAAAGGTTAGGTATCAGAGGAGAGAAGAGGGGCAGCTGAAAGAGGAGGAAAGTCAGGTGACAGGGACTGGGAAGGGGGCTTGGAGGGAGCACAGGGGCACCTTGGCATCCCCTGGAGACAGGTCCCTGCAGCACAGAGTTTCCTGGTGCCCTGAGGGAGATGCTGGCATTGAAGGGAAGTGGCACGGAGAAATGAGTCAGGGACCTGGGGTTCTCATGCCACCAGGTTGTGTTACAGGGCTGGTTGACTGGGCACGAGTCTGTAAAGGACACAAAAACATCAATGGGATAAATAAGTAAATTAGTACCAAATAACTCCGGTCTCTCCACATAGCTTCTTCAGTAAGCTGGTCCCCACTCCCACTGAAACAGTCTTGGGTAGGAACCCCCAACACTCCTCTCGGGCACCAACTCTAACCCCACTAAAAAAGGGTGGGATGGATATTTCCCAAAGCCTGTTTGTAGCACACCAAACACATAACCTGCCTGGATATGTACATAAGTGGTCCAGGCCCAGGCTCCAGCTCTACCAAGCATTAGTGTGTGACCTCAGACAGCTGCATCCCTCCCTCAGCTTCAGCATTCTCATTCGAAATACAAAGGGCTGGGTCAGGCCCTTCCAGCAGTAATATTCTGGGAGGGGAAGGCTGAGAGAGATTGGGCATAATGGGGGCCCTGTGGCGGCCTGACAGGTGTGCGGAGGGCTGAGGGGAGCAAGAAAGAGTGCCAGTTGGATGCAGCCCAGAAACCCTCACTGTGGCTTGTTTGCTTTGAAAGCTTGGTATGGGAGTGATGCTGAGGGGAAGGACAGTGACCTTGCAAATGGGGCTACTGGCAGACAGAGGGTGTGCTTAGCAGGCTGAGCTCACTTGTATGTGTGCACGTGCACACACACACACACACTCAGCTGGTGCACACTTGTCTTGAATGTGCCATCCCAGCTGAGGCGGAAGGAAGGGGCTTGGCAAGGAGCTGTGGAGAAGGAAACGAAGAGGGAGATCAGGAGACCCTGTTCTGCTTCAGTCCTGCACAAATCCATGTAAATGTCCCCATTTTATAGAGAGAGAAACTGAGGCAGCCCTCAGGAGACTATCCTCTTAACGCAGGACAGAAGCCTCAGGCACTGACAGTCACTTGGACTGAAAGGCAGTCCTCCTCGGCCTCATTGGAAACACAAAGGGCTGGGTCAGAAGACTGGTAAATGAAGATGGCTCAGATGGAGGGTGTGATGGAAAACATCTCACCCTTTCTAGAGGAAAAAGCCACAACGAAACAGAGCTGCCATCAGCAGGGAAGAAAGAGCAACCTTCCGGGCACTGAGGCCTGCGGTCAAGTAAATGGTCCCACAGCTTCATCTCCTGGCCCCTCCTTGGTGTCTGCTTCCATGTGCCCAACCTCTAGAAGGAGGAGCCTTCCGGGGTGACTCAAGCCCTCACCTCTGTATTCCTACTCCTCAATTTAGGGCGCTATTCTCTTGACTCCCAGACATACTCCAGGCCTCACTCGCCGAAGTCCCCCTCCACAGGTATGTCTCAATCCCTCACAAACTTCTCTCAAAATGAGACTCATGCCCATCTTGTTAATTCTGCTCTTTCCGCGCCATGGAATGGAGTCCAGGAGCCGCTGGGGGTTTGGAGGGGACCAGGCTTCTTGCTTGTAGACGTTGAGTCCTGTCCTAAGTTAGGACCACAGGGAGGGAGTAGGGATGGAAATCACACAATTAATTCTTACAGAACAACTGGCCTGGGCTTTATTTCCCATCCGAGGTGAAACTGCTTTATCAGGCTCAGGCTCTACTCAGGAAGTGGCCTCGAGGGATGACTTCTAGGAGTGAACACACTGGGGGTGGTTGTTCTCCCACACTCTCATCCCAAAACGTCCTTAATTTCCTCTAGTATCATGTCATGGAGCCATCAGCACCCACAAAGTAGATGAAACTCCGAGTGGACCCATTTATAATTCCAGAAGGGCTCCTCTCAAGGGTGACACGCTCCATCCACTAGCTTTCCATCTGGCATAAAACTGCCTCCATCAGCTCCCTGGGGCCCCTTATTCACCCCTTGTACTTGGATTCAGCATGTCCTCCCGGGCAAAGGCAAGGAGCAAGAGACTGAATTCTCTGGCCAGCCCTGATGCCATGAGTTCAGTGTGGAGGACCCCAGTAGGCCTCAGGGGTCTCCAGTGGAGAGTGCAGTGGGCCCCAAACTGCCCTTGGGGAAGCAGATCCCACCAGACTTCACTGCCTGTCATGTCCCTCGTTCTAAACAGAAGAATTCCTGGCTGCATGAGTTTCCTGCAGCTGCTGTAACAAATTACCCCAAACTAGGTAGCAGAAAACAAAAGAAATTTTCTCAGCAGTCCCAAAATCAAGGTGTCAGCAGGGCTGTGCTCCCTCCAAAGGCTCTAGGAGGGAATCCTTCCTTGCCTCTTCCAGTTTCTGGTGGCTCCTGGCGTTCCTTGGCTTGTGGTAGCATCACTCTAACCTCTGCCTCTGTCTTCACATGGCCTTCTCTGTGTCCCTGTCTCAAATCTCCCTGTCCTGTCTCTTATAAGGACACCAATCATTGGATTTAAGGCCCATCCTAAATCCAGGATGACCCTATCTCGGGATCCCTAACTGCAGCTGCAAAAACCCTATTTCCAAATAAGGTCACATTCCTGGATATCAAGGGTTAGGACTTGGATATGTCTTTTGGGAGGACACAGTTCCTCCCACTATACTGGTTCACTGGGCATTTTCTTGAAGGTGACGCCCTCTACCCAGCTTTGAGGTCTAGACTCTCCTATGAGTTATTCAAGGTTCCCCATCCTACTTACCCTGCCCCATTCCACGTGCTCCCCACAGCATTCGCCCATAGCAGTCTACTCCGTTCCCCACTCTCAGTGTCCTCATTCTTGTTAATAAACCCTACTCAAGCTGTCCCCCTACCCGAGCTGTCCTCCCTTCTTCCCCCTGGGTCCCGCCTCAGAGGCTTCCCCGGCCACTCCAGCCCCTGACGGATGGTAGGGAAGGAAGAACCTGGCCCCAAGGCCCTAAGCACTGGCTCTGTCACGTACCAGCTGATTGAGCTTAGACACGCCTCTCAATGTCTCTGGGCCTCAGTTTCCCCACCTGAAGATGGAGACCGTCCCTTCCTCACAGATTGGTAAGGAGTAAATGGAACAATACACATGAGAGATTCTGTCACCCAGTAAATGCCCAGTAAATGTTTGTCCTCTAGTTATTTGATCGTCCCTTCTTTGAATCCAGTTCCATTTACGGCCAGCACTGCCCTGGATCATTTGCTTCTCATCTCCCCAGGTTAACCTTCTTGAGGAAAGGGACAGGATGTGAGCCTTCTCTGGAGTGTCTCACAGTACCTGACATAGACTTTAGTCAGTAGAGGTCTGATGCCTGGGATAAACTCCACGGCAACACCCAGACATCTGTATTTCAGAGCAGAGAGGCGGCCTCGGCCTGGATCCCAGGCCCTGCATCCCTCTGGTCACCTCCCTGGTCTACTTACCC
Organism: Monodon monoceros; assembly: GCF_005190385.1. Taxonomy (NCBI): domain Eukaryota; kingdom Metazoa; phylum Chordata; class Mammalia; order Artiodactyla; family Monodontidae; genus Monodon; species Monodon monoceros. The sequence continues at coordinate 15,895,621 of NW_021703782.1, read as the reverse complement.
CCAGACCTCACATCTCATAGGAGAGGCAGGGCCGTCCTGGCTCCTGCAGGCAGCAGACAAATGGGGTGCAGTAATGGAATGGGAGGCACTGAGATCAAATTCCACAGTGATTAAGGTGAGGCGACAAACTCCAGAGGCCAATTGTTGGTGTAATTAGGGTGAGAAGCGAATCACGGCAGGCTGAGAACCCCAAGGCCAGAGAGGCGGGGCCCATCCCCGTTCCAGGAGGAGCCCTGTGGTCAGCCAGGTCGAAGGAGATGGCTCTCCATTAGGTCCTGGCAGGGAAGGGCGAGCGGGCTGCTGCTCTGCATCATCTGGGTAGAGTGGTTGAGTGGATGTGACATAATTGAATGAGGCCTACACATCCTGCACCCAGAGCGGGGGAATTAGCAGTCCGACCCTCGCCTGTGGAGACGGCGTTCCGCCCTCATCTGCCTGCATGGCTCCATTCGATGACCGCCTAGCTGGTGGGTGGGGGGCGCGCCGGGAAGGGGCTCTGGCCAGGGCTGTGGAAGGCAAGGAGGGGCAGCAGGAGATGGGCAGGGAGAGGGGGCTCAGCCAGGGATGTCCCAGAAGAGGGGGCCGTGGGGAGGGGGCAGGGGTTAGGCAGGGGCAAGAGGGAGCCATGGGGTGTTTGCCAGACTGCCAAACGGATGGCAAGGTGAGATAACCAGAGTGAGGCGGGAGGATGGGGCTAGAGGGACCGGGAAGGGATGGAGACAGGCAGAGAGTGGGAGACGAGGGCAAGATAGGCAGGGAGATAACATGACAGCAGCCAAAGATAGAGAGATGAGCTGAGCCATGGAGGGGAAGAAAGGGGCAGATAAAAAGAGGCTTAGTGAGGGCTTCCCTGGTGGTGCAGTGGTTGAGAGTCCGCCTGCCGATGCAGGGGACACGGGTTCGTGCCCCGGTCCGGGAGGATCCTGCATGCCGCAGAGTGGCTGGGCCCGTGAGCCATGGTCACTGAGCCTGTGCGTCCCGAGCTTGTGCTCCACAACGGGAGAGGCCACAGAAAGACCGACTGATGGACAGGCAGCCGGAAGAACAAGCAGACAGGAAGATAGGAGCTTCGTGGAATGGGGCCGGGCCCTCTCCTGCAGTAACAGCAACATTTCTTTTTTCCTCTGTGCGCTCACTGTGTGCCTAGCACGGCTCTAAATGCTCCTCGTTACCTCATTTCTTCCTCACGATATACTATCTTACAGGTGAAGAACCCAGAGCTGGAGAGGACAGGTTACCTGCCCAAGGAGACCCACCTAGACAGACACAAAGGAGCCAGATGTGAACCCAGGTGGAGCCTGACTTCATGCCCCGCCCCTCACCACCACACTAGCAGGGGCCCCTCCTGGGTTCAGCCCCAGTGAATCTGTCCCAGGCTAGGGCTCCCCAGGCAGGCCAGATACAGAAGATGTCCTGGTGGCTGTAGGCGTGGAGAGCGGTCAGGAGACTGTGTTTTTTTCGCCTTTCCTGGTCTCTGTCCCCTTCTCTGAGACCCCTGGCACTCCCCCTTGCCATGGGTGGAGGCCTCTCCTCCTCTCAGCTGGCCATCAGTAGATCTCCAAAGTGTGGACTGATGCCATTTTAAGGTATGGCCTCTGCCAGGGGGGCTCAGGGAGTAATAAGAGAGACATTTGAAGGACAGGAAGGGTTCCCTGAAATCTTTAGTAACCCAACATGGGTAGATTCCCCCCATACAGACTCATCAAGCTAGTTCTGGCTGTGTGACCTCTGACCGGGTGGGGAGAAAAGATATCTGGAGACCTGCTACCTGTTGCCTTTGCGCTCCTCCCCCACCCACCACCGCCCATGGAAAATTCCCAGCCACAGGCACAAGCTTCGAAAGCTCTGCCAGCCAGACCCACCCAACCTCTCCCCAGAAGCAGGGGCAGCCTTGCGTCTGGTAGGAACCACTGATCACTCCTGAAAACAGCTCAGCTGTCCCCCCTGGCTGCCCTCGGTCAGGGTTCAGAGGGCCCCAGTCCAGGACAATCCCCACCTGCCTAGTTGCTGGGCGCTCGCTGACTCCGCCAGACCTCCATGAGGGTCTGGCGAGGGCCCCCTGTCCCGCCCAGCACCTTCCCAGGCCCCTGTGGGGAAGACAGAGGGGTTGACCATTTCAGCTCACAGACAGCTCTGCCAAGGGGCCCTGAAGGGAGGTGAGAGCCGTTCACCTCCACAGGCAGTAGCTTCCTAACAGCAAAGCTGGGATGCTCGGTGCCCGGGAAGGAGGTGCTGAGCCCTCCTCCTACCTCGGCTCTGGCGCAGCAATGGAGAGAGCAAATCAGCTTTTCCACTCTGCCTGCAGGAAGTGGACTGGCAAGGAAGGCAGGGGGAGAGGCATGGAGGAAAGGAGGGGAACCAAGGAGAGGTAGGCAGGAAAGAGACTGGAGAAGAGACACCGGTGATAGAATTCACAGCTGAAGGAATGACTTCATCCAAGCCCCTACTTTTACCCATAAGGACCCAGTTAGGTGAAGGGACTCACCCAAGGTCACCCAGCTAGTCCCGATATTGGATGGGGTCCTCCCATAGCACTCCCCTCGTCACATCCTGATGTATGACTCCAAGAGGAAGCTCATGGCTTAATTACCAAGGGGCCAGAAGTCTAACTCTGCCTTGGGAACCAAAAAGCCATGTCTCGTCTCCTGCCCAAAAAGCCTCCATGGCCTCCCCAACCAAGGCTGCCTCCCAAACCTGGTAGTCAGTGCCCTCCCAACCTGGTCCAACCTCTTCTCCATTTTGCCTCCCACAAATGCTCCCCGCATATCCCTGATCAAGTTTACCCCTTGCAGTATGGTGACAACCTGTACTCTCCCATGTTGGCTCACACTGGAATCCCCTTCACTTCAGTGTTACCCTCAGATGTCAACTACTTTGGGAGGCCTTCCTTGAGGCTCCTGGGCCTCAGGAAGCTCTCCCTGTCCTGTACTACCATGCCACATTTTGGTATCTCTTACGGAGGAAGGAAAGTAACATTTATTGAGATTTAGCTCTACCTTCAATACGCCTGGTATCATTATCTCTACTTCACAAATGAAGAAACAGATTCAGAGAAGTTAAGTAACTTACCCAAGATCACACAGCTAACTATTAAATGAATGATGGAGGCAGAAATCAAATCTAAAGCTAACCCTAAAACCCTGTTGTGCTTTGTATTATAGTTGCTGTATATTGCTCATTCACAACCTCTTGTGCAGTAAGCTCCTTCATGTAGGAGCTATGCCTTCTTATATCTTATGTCTAGCTAATCCAGTAGAGTGTTTGGTTTATAATTGGCACTCCAAATAACCATTTTTAGGATGGATAGATGAATGGGTGGATAGATGGATGGATGGATAAGTGGGTGGGTGAATGGATGGATAGATGGATGGATGGATGGATAGATGGATGGATGGATGGATGGATAGATGAGTGGATGGAAGGATGGATGATGGATGGATGGATGGATGGATAGATGAGTGGGTGAGTGGGTGGGTGGGTGGATGGATGACAGAAGAGTATAACATCTCCATATGACATCTGCAGAGTGGGGTTTGCACACATCAGCCACCAGCAACATCTCAACAGAGTCCTAGGAAAGAAGTGATGATGGGGGCGTCACCATGGAATCTAGTGGGTGGAAAGTTGCTATACTGCCAGGACAGGAGAAGGCCACTTCAGCAAGTGGCAAGGATTCTTAGACTTGAAACATCAGCACTGAACTGGAATAGCCTTAGAGATAATGAGGTCCAACCTCTCATCACCCCTCCCCTCTCATTTTGCAGATGAATAAATTGACTCTCAGGGAGAGGAAATGACAGGCAATACCACACAGCTAAGGTGATTCTAGGCACTCAGTTTCTATAGCAACAAAGTGACTTTCGTATTATACAAGAGGGCAGTCATTTGGATGAATTAGGTGATATTCAATGTTGTGTTCTGATCACAGGAACCTCTTCTTGGAGACCCTTTGTGAGGGGACCGTGGAAAGGTGTGATACAAGGGAAGTCCCTGACGGCCAGGACAATCGACCACCAAGCCCAGGGCACTGAAAGGGGCTGCATCTTCTCCCTGCTGGCATCCTTGCCCAGCCCAAAGGGGGCTTGGCAGTGCAGCCCCCTTAGGCTACCATGTGTGACCCCAAGTCTTGGACTGCATGGGAAGGACTCTTGATCTACTCCACCTGCCTCCATCTTCAGAGGCTACTACAACCCCAGGCCACATCAGCTTCTCCAGGCCACCCTCGGTCCAGCCTCTGGGCAACTGCCCTCGGGGGGGCAAAGGGACCCTCTCTCTCGGGTTGTCGTTATACTCTGCCCTTTGCTCCAGGGGACACGGGCAGTGTATCCAGACACATTTGTGGTGCTTGTTTGGGCCCCCGTGATGGGTAAACTTAGGCACTGTGCAGCTTGGGCCATTTGTTCAGGCTCACCCAGGAAAGAGAGACACAACCATGACTCCAGGCCCCTCAGTCCCAGCCGACCCAACCCTGCCCGCCCCCTGAGTCTCGGCAAAGCCCAGAGGCACAGCTGAGCTGAAAGGAAATTCTCCCTGAGAGACAATATCAGCCCTTCTTCTTCTCGTATTCCAGATCCACATCCTCCTATTTACTAATTTTCATTTCTGAGCACTCATGGGGCCCTTGAAGGAGTTTCACATGGAATTCCCCATAAATCCCAAGAAGAAGGGGAGCATCTGGGGAGGGCAACAGAGGCACAGGGAGGGAGACGATGGGGCTCAGTGTAAATTATCAAGGCCTATAGATGTCCACAGAGCGTGTTAGGAGCATAACAAGAGAGGCCACAAGACAGGCCCACCCCCGACCTCCCTCCATCCCCCAGCTGCCCCTGATGGTGGCAATAAAGTCTTCAGAGACACAGGGCTGGGTTTTAAGCTCCATGCAAATCCTTGATCCCTCCCCCTCCCCCAATGAGAAGAAACAGCAGCGCTGTCACCCCCCACCCCCTCTCCCCACCCTTCATCCTGGCCCAAATGAGATCCAGAGGCCAAGCACTGTTACCCAGATCAAATTCCACTGGGAACAGTTCTCTCTTCCTCCCTCTGCTCTGCCCACACACCTCCTTCTAACCCCTCCCCCCTCCCATTCCACTCCTGGAGATGCCAACGGAGACAAAAGTTGCAGCCCAGGTATCTGAAAGGCCCTGGCTCTCAGGGGGCGGGTGGAGGGGACTGGAGATCCACTTGCCTGGCTGACCCAGAACTGATCCAAGGGGCACTTCAAAAGCTCAGGGTCTGGTGAGCAGAGCCCCCCAGGAGCACCTGAGATGCGATTTCTAACTCTGCTTCTGCCGCTCCCGAGCTGTGTGACTTCCAACAAATCCTGTCCCCCTCTGGGCCTCAGTTTCTTTATCTGTGTAATGAGTGAGCTCAGGGGTTGTCGCTGAGGAAACAAGGGGAGGGCTTAGCAAGGGGACTGTGGCCCCACATCTCATCCTGAACCGGAACAGCCCTGCTCTTATCTCTCTTATCTGCAAGGCTTCGGCTAAGATTTCACTTGAATAAAAGGTTTGGTGGTTGTAAAAAAAAAAAAAAAAAGCAGTTTAAATCCATTGGCCTAGAAATGACCTCTGTGATTCCTTTCTTCTACCTCATTCTGTGGTTCAATCGATGCAAATGCATTTTTTACTAGCTGCCCCAGCCTGGATTGCACACATTCTTGCCGGTGGTCCCTACAAGACAGTCGTAGTCACCAGGCCTCGTGCCTTCATTTGACTTCAGAAAGTAGGTCCCCCCGAGCCTCTGGCTGGGTGTATAAGACATAGGTCCCACCTTAAGGTTCAGGAAACAGGTGTCCCCCTGAAAAGATAAGCAACCCAGCCAGGACACCTATGCCAAGTGTGGAGTGAGTACTTTAGCCAAGAAGGGTTTCAGGGCATCCAGGATGCAGAGGTGACCAGGGGTTCCCAGATACATGAGAATACCAAGAAGGGATTACACTGGCTATATGTGGGGGGCTCAGCAAATGGACTAAGCATGCTTCAGGGGTGAGCAAGGAGGTAAGATGTCAAGAGTCAGAATACCTGGGCTTAACTCTGATTCTGTCACCGACTTGCCATATGACTTGGGCAAGCCATTTACATTCTTAGCCTCAATTTCCCCATCAGTACCTAGGATTCTACCCAGCTCCCTGTGATTCTTTCCTGCACCTACCCCAGGCTCTTTCCCAGAGGTGGCCTTGGTCATGGGGGAAGGACAAGGGATGAATCCAAGGCCTGACAGGTCAGACTGAAACCCACAAACTGGATACCAAACATAGAACCCAGGCCTGGCTGCCCTGGTTCTGCCTCTGCCCAACCCTGTAAGTCAGGAGGGGGCAAGAGGAGGGTGGGAGAGAGGAAAGCCAGGATGAAGAAGGACCTTATCCCACCCTTTGCCTCTCCAGGTTCATCAGCCAGGCTGGAGGAATCCCCACTGCTCAGAAGGGAGAACTCCTAATGAATATTCATAGTCACCAGAGGCCTCATTTGCATCATCCATATCCGCAGATGCCACGAGGATCAGCTGTCTCTGTCCTCTGTGGCTGCCCCTCTCATTGAATAGGAGAGCCTGCCCACTTAATCATCAACGCTCCTGCAACCCGCCCACCTCCTTCACCTCCTGTCGTCCTGGCCTTTGCCGTGTGCCCCGACCCAGGCCCTCCCCAAGGTGCCAGGCATGTGTCAGACCCTCCACGGCCAAGGAACCCCCTCCACCCCCCAAGCTGAGCAAGCAAGGAGGTCTGAGCCAGTGAGGTGGGCTGCCAGACCCCGTGAAGCAGGACAAACAATCCCGGGGGGTGGGATTAGGTTGGCGAAGCTGTAAAGTGAAGAGATGTGGGTAGGAGCATGCGAGGGACACGTGAGGCCCCGTCACTGGCTCCGGGAGAGGAGTAGGGCTGGGATGTGGGTGGGAGGGATAGGTAGTTTTGTCATCTCATAAAGGCAACACCCAGAGAGAGAGATGGGCGAAGGAAGGAAAGCATCACGCCTAAAATCCTGAGAGCGCTGCGCCTGCATCAGCCCTCACCACTCAGGCCTCCTTGGAGATGAAATTTCCATTCAGAACAATCTAGAAGTCCATCAGTCTAGGACTGGTTAAATAAGTGGTGCCTCCTGCATATCACAGAATACTGGCCATTAAAAAGAACACAGCATAGATTTAAAAAAACCGCCATGTCCACAATATGCTGGTAGGTGATATAAGGAAATTGTAGAACTACACTTAGCAAGGTCTTGCCTTCGTAACATGAATAAGTAGGTAGATAGATAGATAGATAGATAGATGATACATAATCAAAGTTAGTGGATAAGCCAGAAAAACAACTGTAAAGACGTACCCTAGCTATTTCACAGGGCGCAGGGTGGGATAAGAAGGGAATTTTTTGCTTTTCATGTTAAATATGTTCAATATTTCCTTCCTGTTTGAAGTTTGTGTGTTTTACAATGATAGATTTTATAATCAGGACAAAAAACTTAAATGGGAGGGAAACGCAAATTTCCCAGGAAAAGATGACAGTCTTGCTGCAACAGGCTGCCTTCTGCGATGCCAGGGGAGCCTGGGCCCTGGGCTGGCAGAGGGGCTGCCAAGGAGAGGGTGTCGGTGGGTGTGGCCCCCGTCCCTCCCCCACCCCAAACTGTCCTGCAGGCCAGGGCTCCAATCTGGCCTTGACCTTGAAATTGGGCTCTGTTTACTCCATGGTGTGTTTGCCCAAGGCTCACTCTCTGGAGAAGCATATCAACTAACTTTTGTAAATTCTTACCAACTTACAAAGCATGTACACATTTCCATTCATTCAGAAACGTTCCTGAGCTCTCCTGCGAGGCAGGCGCCAGGCTCTGGGGATATGGAGACCAAATAAGCCACAGTCCCTGCTCCCCCAGGAAGACGTCGATCAGCGTGGGCACATCTCCCTCAGGGCTATGTAACAGGTGTGCCCAGGTGGGTCGGAGCGCAGAGGGCCCAGTTCTAACTAGCGGCGACACTAAGCTTCAGAGAAGCAAAGGCATTAGCCCGATGAGGAAGGAAGGCACTCCATAAACAGACGAGCCCTCATCACAGGACACCTATGAGGGCCTGGCCCCATGCTAGGAGGTTAGATGCCCTCCCCGTTTAATATACACAATGACCCTCATTATCCCTATTCCATGGACAAAGAGGAGCCGACAAGCACGGGAAACAGGGCAGAGGCTGGGAAGAGGCACCTTGGGTTCACAGCAACCAGGGGAAATGGGCCCTGCTTGTCCCACCGAGGCCTCCACACTGACCCGGTCTCCCTCCCATACCTGCTTCCACCTCTGGGCTTGACTAGATAATTCAGAACCATCCCCCGGGCGCCCAGACTAACCAAAGTGCAGTAGCATTTGAAACGCAGGGTCTCCCAGGCTCCCTGGGTCTGGAAACAGCCAGTTCTGCCTGCCTTTACCTCCCGAGGCTGGGCACTCGTGGCCACCTCGGGAAGACTGTACCAGACACTACGATCCCAGGCAGGTAGGTCTCCTTCGGGGTCCTCTGAGCAAACAAGGCTCATGTGAGTCTCCACCCCTTTGTTCATGCTGTTCCCCTGCCTGGAATGCTGTTCCTATACATCCCCGTGCACAAAGAATAAAATGCAAACACTACTCCCCCTGCAAAGCCTTCTTCGTGTGATCCAGCTGGACTGATTATTTCTCAGGAATCCTCAGTCACACCAGCGGAACCCAAGTTCCTAACTTTCTTTCATGACTTCCCTGTGTGTGTCTTTACCTGTGTAACAACAGTGTGGGCATGTCTATGTGTGCATATGCACGTGTGTGTGTGTG
>NW_021703782.1:15850420-15886834 GCF_005190385.1 Monodon monoceros | reverse complement strand
TGGGCATGTCTATGTGTGCATATGCACGTGTGTGTGTGTGTGTGTGTCTGTGTGTATACAACTAAGTTGTAAATCCCTGAGGGCAGTAGCGTGGTCCTGTTCTTCCTGAGTGTCCAGTATTCTCCAGTCCATTCCAGTCACGAAACAGTGACTCTGTACATCTGCTGCTATGGGAGTTGCCGCCAGCTCCCACCCCACCCCCAAAGCCCCCGGCTCCACCCGCAGCTCCATGAGCCCCTCTGCATCCTCCAGGGCTGGGTGTTTAGGGAGCGGTCAATGTGTAGATGTTGAATCGTGCACTTGGATCGTGCACCTCTGCCTGGAGCCATCACTTCTTTGCCTGTCGCGCCCTCTTCCACCCGTGGTCACCTCCCAAGGGCACCTGCCAGTGACTGAGAACTCAGGAGCAGAAGTTCCCAGTGGAGTCTCAGGAACTCAGCCAGGGCTCCAGACTGAGGAAGGGAGTGGAGGCTCCAGGAACCCTAAGTCCCTGGGGGCCTCCCCACCTCGGAAGATGCTGGGTGTCCCTGCCTCCCAACCAGCGTACAGGGAGTGAGGACTGGCCAGGGGGCCTGTCCTTCAGAAAAATGACTCAAAGAGGTAGCTGGAGTGCCTTTGGGCCTTCAGCTACAAAAGTGGGTCACCATGGGGGAAAAAAGTCGTTAAAAAAAGAAATCTGTTTCTGGAAACTGGTCTAGTGCTGGCTGGGAGCTGAGTGTCCCCTGAGGGAGTTCCAGATATCTCCCTGCTTTCTTCCCCGGCATCTCCTAAGCCACCAGGTCTCCAGTCTCTGGGCCCCAGAAGCCAAAATGAGCTCTAGGTAGAAACAAGGGGGGCCTGTCCCGGCCCACCCCGCACCACTGCCACCTTGCGGGGGCTCCTCTCTCCAACCAGTGGCCCAGAGCCAGCGCTGGGCCCCTGGAGCAGGGGCTGCCGGGCTACATGGGCTGCGTCGCTCTGCTTTCTGGGTTGTTCCTAAACTGCTCCACTTCCTGTTAAGTAGGACACACCAGGGAGTGAGAGCATGGAGCTCAAAGAGGGGCCGGGAGGATGTGCAGACATTCCCCAGGCCAAGGAAGGGCCTCTCAGGGTCAGCTGGAGGCGGCAAGGCCCAGAAGGGGAGGGGGGCTCGCCCAAGACCACCCCCTTAATGAGTGGTAGAGGTAGGACTAACAACGCCTGCTCACAGCGTAAGAGAGCTGGACTGGAAGCCAGAACTCCCAGGGTCAGTGCCAGGCTTTGCCCCTGGCAGACAAGTGACCTCACTGCACCAGGCCTCAGTCTTTCCATCTCTAAAATGGGACTAACAATATCTACTTCATGGGTTGTTGTAAAAATTGAACCAAATACTTTATGCAAAAGACATTTGTGTACAGGACTTAACAATATTCTATACAAACATCAGGCATTATCATTCTCCTTCTTAACTACAGTCCCTTCGGCCAAAAATCCCCCAGACTGGCCGGCCACATGTCGATAACTGCTGATCCCAGGGTCAGGGGGGCTCGTTATGCTATTCTCTCTCCTTTTGTACAGAAGAAACACAGCTGTGTTTCTGTTTCCACCTGCACAGCCTGCCCTGGCCCTGAGATCCTTGCATTCACATGTGCGGCTCTGAAGGACTCTCAAGGCATGAGTGACCTCTGACCTCTGATCTCCAACCTCCAAGAGTGCCGCTCACGAGAAAAGCAGGAAACAGGCCGCTATTGGGTGCCTGCTGTGGGTCAGTCACTTTAGAACATGTGACACCGGTATCATAACCACTTTATCACTGCTATTATTATTACTATTATTCCCATTTTACAGAGATTCGAGTGACTAGTTTTGAGTCAAATTCTGGCCATACTCCACACCCTGCCCTGCATGCTCAGCCCACTGCCCTTGGGCCTGCTTTTCTTCAGCTTAAAGCCATCAACGGGGAAAGGCAGCTTCATTTTTCTCTTTTGTTTTAGGGCACAGGTGCAGACAGTCAGGTTCATCACGCTCGTCCACCCCTAGCACGTTATTAAGACAGCGTCCAGATAAAACAAGGTCCCCTCGTGTCTTCCTTCCTGTCCCCTCATTCCCATCCCCACTCCAAATCCGTCTCCTCCACAGGGGCACCTGCTCCGATATGTTTGCTGCATGTCCTTAACTGTGCATATGTCCCTGTAAATTATGGAGCATTGCTATAAGTATGTGTTTTGAATTTTCATAAATGGTGTTGTGTTATGAATTTCTAGTCTGCATTGTACTTTTTTCAGTCAACACTTTTTTGAGACCTATCCTTGCTGTAGGTGGCTGGTTCGATGATTGCAACACTGTGTAGGACACACCCATCACAGTCCATTTGTCCATCCCACACTGATGGACACCAAGGGGGCCCGCCAGCATCCCTCTGCCACAAACAGCATACCTGTCCCTCTATACCTGTGTGTCCCTTTATGTCCCTTTATCCATTGTGGGAGATCTTTGCCAAAATCCATTCCTAGGAGTAGGATCCTTGGATCGTAAGGCATACACATAGTCAATTAAGTAACTTAGTAATGATGGAGTCAGAATTTGTAAATTGCCTAGAATACTATCTTAAGCCCAGTAAGCACTACGTGAGGTGTGTTCGATTCAAATAATTACAGAAAATAAATAGCTCTAAATTGCCAGATTGCCTTCCCAAAAAGGGTACCACCCTACACTCCTACCTGCGTTTCAGGAGAGGCCTCGCCTTCGCACATCCTCACCAACTCCGTGCTTCATCCAGCTTTCTGACCTGCGCCATTCTGGGGCTCAAGGTCGCCCCTCGATTGTTTAAATTTACATTTCTCTGATTCATAGTATTTGAATCTCTCTTCAGATACTTGTTAATCATTTGGTCTCTTTTCGGGGTAGAAGCCGTGTTAGGAACAGGCTTCCACTCTCCAAGGTGAGCCAGGAAGTCTGAGAAGCTTTGGGACCTCCCGTGGTGGAGGTTGATTTCACGTCTTTGGGAAAAAAAAAAAAAAAAAAAGAGGAAGAAGAGATGAAGAAGGAAGGGGGAAATGGGGCAGAGGAGTAAGAAAAGAAAGAGCGAGTTGTTTTCTGTGCAGGTGAATTGTTTCAGTCAATCGACAAAGGCCCCTCCCTCCCCTGCCCAAGGGCCACCGAGCAGCGGCCCTCACACGGTGGCGGCGTCAGCATCTCCTGGAGGGCTTGTTAGAGCGCAGCTCTATAGCCCCATCCCCAGCTTCTGAGTCACTGGGTCAGGGTGGGGCTGAATTCGATTGACTGAAATCAAATTCACCGGCTGAGGTGGGGCTAGAATTTGCATCTCTAGCAAGTTCCCCAGTGGCGCTGATGCTGCCCGTCTGCCCTCCTCTCCGGGCATTAGAGGAGCTCGCCACCCCAGCCAGTGCTGTGTGGTCACCTTGGGCAGTGAGCCCCCTGCAAAAACACCACCCAAGCCATTGGAAGAACCGGGCCACCCGGAGTACCTACCCCACCTGCACAAATTCATGGCAGCTCTCACCTCCAGGGCCCAGACTAGGGGCACCTGAGTAAGGCCCATAGGAGCAACAGTCAAGGAGGAACTCCCTCTTGGGGCCAAAATCTGCAGGGGTGGCAGCTGAGGGGACCCCAGGTAGGGTCACACGGGACGCACCCAGCCCTGGCCCAGGCCGCTCACCCCACTCCTCCCTTCCCCTGACCGGAATAGCACGCTGCATTCTGTCACGTTACTCATTTTCACATTATCTCATTTGATTCTTGAGACAACTTCCATCCCCATTTGACAGATGGGGACACAGAGGCCCGGAGGGTCCCTGCAGCAAGTCAGGGAAGAAGCTCCTTCTCTTGCCTCCTTAGCCAGGCGGACCCCTTTGCACCACTGTTGCTGCCCTGCATGTCCCAGGCCTAAACGAAGTGCCACCAGGTCCCCGGCCTACACAGCCACCACTGTACTGTCCGACCAGAGCCTCAAAGGGGCCGCAGGACCCTTCGCATCCCTCAGCTTCTCACCACCTACCATGCCGCTCACCTCCAGCATCTTATCTGCATCCTCCCCGAAGCTCTTTGAAGGAGGTTATTGGGTGTTGGGCTGCATCCCACAGGCCTGCAAGCCCTGCACTTGCCCAGCCTCAAGGCCTAAGAAAGAGCCTGGAGTCAGCCACAAAGACATCAACGGATTAATAGAAGGGAGAGTTTACACGTCTGGAGCAAGGTCCTGGAGCAATACCCCACCACATACGGCCCAGGCTGTGGGCAGGACATGGCAGCAGGGGAAGAGGGAGATTACTGGTTATAGGGGAATTGGCTCATTGGTTGCCAGGGAAACCAGCAGAGGGGAATGCCCCTCACCATGCTTTTGATAAACTATCATAGTGGAGCTAGTTCTGATCTAAAGATTAGAATAATCACTAGCTGGGGTCAGGGGCAGGTACACAGGCATTTACTGATTAAAAGGGAAAGTCAGCCAGGTGAGTAGGGTGTAGGTGGGGCAGGTTCTGGTCGAGCAGGGGACATACAGAGAGCAAGAGAACAGCCATCTTGGATGGCCTGATCGTACATTGGGACTACGTTCCCATTTCACAGTGGAGGACATTGATGTTCAAAGAAGTCAAAGGCCTTGCCTGAGGCCACAGAGCTAGTTTGCAACTGTTCACACCCTAGACTTGGTCAGCCTGACCCGCTGCCATTAATCCAACCACACCACTCCTGCCCTCCTGGTGCATGACCTCAAACACTCTTCCTTCCTCCTCCTTAGCTGCAGGCCTGCCTCCTCCAGGAAGCCTTCTGTGCTCCCAATCCCTTCCTAGGCACTCCCAGAGGACCCCATATTAGCCAGAGTTCTCCAGAGAAACAGAGGAATTGGCTTATACAGTTGTGGAGGCTGGCAAGTCCAAAATCTGCAAGGGTAGGCCACCAGTTTGGAGACCCAAGGAAGAGATGATGCTGCAACTCGAATCTGAAGGCCATCTACCAGCAGAATTCTCTTTTCCTCAGGGGACCTCCAACTGTTTTCTCATGAGGCCTTCAACTGATTAGATGCGGCCCACCACACTACACAGGGTAATCTGCTTTACTCAAAGTCCACTGATTTAAATACCAATATCCTCTGAAAACTACCTTCACAGTGAACACTGGACTGATGTTTGACCAATATCTGGGTACCGTGGCCTTGCCAGGTTGACACACAGAATTAACCATCCCAGACCCTGAACTTCTCCTTCTTTGCCTGTATCTGACTCCGCCATGGTTACTTGTCTGAGTTGCCACCAGGCTGCACATTTCTTACAGTGGTCATGCATCTGTCTGATTCACTGCTATCCAGGGAACCACACAATGCAATGTCCTGCCCTCGGGAGGTGCTCTATAAGCAGTCACCGGATGAACAAATGGGACTGGATGTCACTGCCTGACACCTCCCGGTGCTGTTGCCCCAGTGCACGTTGCTGTTTAGTGACCAGTATGCATGGCCTGCTTCCCCATCTGCTGCCCCTCACTCCCTCTCCTCAGTCTCCACAGTAGCAGAGCCCATTCTGACTCAGCTAATCAGGGAACGTCACTGAGCAGAGGGAGTCCAGCCCAACCATGTGGCTCCAGGCAGATCGTGACCGCCTTCCACAAGGGCTCTTCTCCTCATTCTCCCCAGGGCCCTCTGTTCGTCTCTGGATGTGGCAGCCCCTACTACAGTTGTCCAGGCTTTCAGGGGTAGGACCAAAGGAGAGGCTACAGGACTGTCTTCCCTGGGGACACTCCTGTGCTAGGAAGGGCAGGGCTGTGCTGGAGAATCCCAGGGTCCAGTCTGCCCCTGGGGAGCAGGGCTGGGCCATAAAGCACAAAACGTGTCCCTGCCTTTCTACCATCCTCCCCCTAACATTTTACCTGGGCGACTTCACATAAAACACATATCAACCTCTGTTTTAAAGCAAAAGAGAGGTTGCACAAAGATTACCTGGCATGGCGGCAACAGAGCAGAGGGCTCAAGGTGAACGTATGTGTGTGTGTGTGTGTGTGTGTGTGTGAATGCGTGTGCGTGCATGAGTGAGTGTGTATATGTGTCTGTGTGTGTGCATACAACTACACCCTAGGTCTTTTATGTTCACATGTGCAGGTGGAGCCCCTCCTGCCCTGCTAGCCCCCTCTCACTAAACACACCCACACTGGCCCCGGTTCAGGCTCGCCGTTTCCCTGGCTGGGCCCTGGGCCCTGGGCAGAGGCTGCTCTGTAGAGGGAAAGTTGAGAGACTGGGAAACAGCCTGCAGCCAGGATTGCAGAGGCCGATCATGGCTAAGAGCCTCTCTGGAGCCAGGAGAGCAGGAGAAAGGCTCTTAGGGCCAAAGAGGAGATGGAACTAAACCCAACAAGACCAGTCTAGGGGGGAATCACCAAGGATGCACCTGGATAATGAGATGCAAATTGCCAGGGGTGGGGGTAGCGCGGGGGGCGGGGGTTGCTGAGGAGATGCTTATATGCAAATGAGAAGACCAGGCCTCTATCTGGATTAAGCTCAGTTACATTTTTTAACCCCTTTTTGGCAGAATTAACCCCCAAGCTGAAGGGGTGCAAGGAGCAGCCCTCTTCATTCTGCAGAGGGGAAAGCTGAGACCCAGCCATGGAGAGTGTCCGAGTGGGCACCAGAGAAGCAACCAAGTGCCCAAACTCAGAAGAAGTCCAGAACCCCATACCAAAGCCCCTCCCCTACTGACCCCCAGGAATCTGCTTACAGTCTAAGCCCCACAGTACAGATGCATATATGCAAACGACCCAGCCCCCATCTAGGGGCCAAGCCTGCATCAGGCAGAAAAGTATGCGGCCTGAAAGATAAAAGGACCAGGAAGAAGGAGCAGGAAGAAGGAGCAGGAAGAAGTTACGGGAGGGAATAACATGCTCATGGATATGGAAGGGGAAGAAGTCAGGCGCCAGGAGGAGAAGGGGTCTAGGGCAGCATCCGCCTGGCATTCCCAGAGAGGAGCAGAGCAGAAAAGGAGGGAGAAGCAGCTGGCAGCCCACACACCTGCAGGGCAGGGCCTCCAGGAATTTTGAATAGAAAAACCTGGGCTCTGATTCCCTTTCTGCAATAGATGTGTGACCTTGGGCAAGTCACTTAACCTGCACCTTGGTTTATTCTCTGTAAAGTGGGAACCAGTGATTCCAGCCTTGCCTCCCTCACAGAGGAAGCAAGGATCAAACGAGATACTGGATGTAAAAGCCGTGCAAATGGGCGCTGTCGGTATCAAATCAACCAGGGGGCTGGGGTCAGAAGGTTAGTGTCCTCCCCACCGCTGAAAGCCAGTATGTGTGCTGGGATGTGCTGGAATTCATTCCTAACGTTTCTCACCTCTTGAGTTCCTGTACCCAGTGATTTGGGGTGGGGTCAACCCCAAGAGGCTTGGCTTCTGGTCTGGGCTCTGGCACCGGTCACCTGGGTGGCCTTGGGCAAGACACTCCCCTCCCTGGGCCTTAGCTTCACCATGTGCAGAATGAGGATTTTGAATTTGATGGTCTCTGAGGCACAACAGGGAAGCCTGCTTTTAATGCAGAACAGAGAATCCCGCTGAACCCTGAGACTGATGGGTGAGAACTCAAGTTGGGTTTGATTTTAGTTTTTGCTTCTTTAGCAAGAAATTCTTCTCTGCACCACATGGAGCAATGGAAAACATTTTCACTTCCGGTTCAAAGAGCAGAGGGTGGGCCTTTCTGTTCTAAGAACAGGGCCTTTCCTGGAGAGCGGTCAACAGGTCTTTCTCGGTGACTTAAGTGCAGGGTCCTTTCTGTCTGGCTCTCAAATCCTATCATGGAAAGAAACCTGGAGGGTACAGAATGGGCCTAAAAAGCACTGAGCAGGACAGAGAGGAGGAAATGGGAGAAGGGGCCCTGGTCATGGGTTTGGACCCTGGGTCCTGTCCACTGAAAAAAAAGGCACAACCTAAAAGCTGAGAGTTATGTTTTATTCAGCGGACTTGCTGAGGACTTAAGCCTGGGAGGCAGCCTCTCAGATAGCTCTGAGGGACTGCTCCGAAGAGGTAAGGGAGAAGACAGGATGTATAGGAGTTTCTGAAAGAAAAAAAAAACAGGTAGTTGGAACATCAAAAGATTACTGTTAAATAAAGAAAAATCAGACATCTCAAGTTAATGAATTTAGCACTTTTCTATGTACGGGAAGATGCAAGAGTCTGGGCTTACTGAAATTACTCCTTCGATATGCGCCTGAACAAGAGGAGACACTTCTGCACACAAGCGACTTGGATCCATGCTGGCCCCTGGCCTCAAGTATAGATGTTCCACCATCACTTTAAGAAGTATTTCTGGGCTTCCCTGGTGGCTCAGTGGTTGAGAGTCTGCCTGCCGATGCAGGGGACATGGGTTCGTGCCCCGGTCCAGGAAGGTCCCACATACCGCGGAGCGGCTGGGCCCGTGAGCCATGGCCGCTGAGCCTGCGCATCCGGAGCCTGTGCTCCGCAACGGGAGAGACCACAACAGTGAGAGGCCCGCATACCACAAAAAAAAAAAAGAGAAGAAGCATTTCTCCACCTTGGCACCATCGACATTTTGTACACTTGAGGTAAGATAATTCTTTATTGCGGGAGCCGTCCTGTGCATTGCAGGGTGTTGAGCAGCAACCCTGGCCTCAACCAACCATATGCCAATAGCAAGTCTCTAGCTGTGATACCAAAAATATCTCCAGACATTGCTAAATCTCCCCTGGAAAGCAAAATCTCACCCAGTTAAGAACCATTGCCTAAAAGGTTTAGGGAAGACAGTGTCCGGAAAAGATAGAGGCTGTACCCCTAACCATGAGAAAGGCCCAGGTTTTCTCTCCCATCACCTCCCCACCCCCACCTTAGCTGAGAACAAGACACATAATGCATTTTTAAGGCCTGATTAAAGCCATGCTCAACCTGGGTACCATCACTCACTGCATAGAAGTTTGGACCTTGTGATGGAATCAACTTGTAGAATCCACAAGCCTCAGCTCAGACGCAAGATGTGTTAGAATCTTATCCGTGGGCCAGAAAGAGTAGGAAGACAATTTAGGATTTGAGGGAAGGAACTTAGAGTGGGCCCCATCCCCATCATGGGCCCAAATCACAGAATCCAATTTGAGTCCAAATTGGACATCAAGCTACTATTGATGTCCATGAATCCAGTGGATACACTCACCTAGCAGGAGTCCTCACTGATTGCAGAGGTCCGTCTAGGTTTAGCAGAACCCTGGCCAGTGCTTGGAGGTACAGACAAGAGTTGGCAGAAGTTAGTCAGAGAGACAGTGCTCCAGTCAACGAGACTGGAATTCAGACGGGCTCCATCCCACTGAGGAGCAGACTGCTGTGGCCAGACTGCTGGACTGTTATGCCCAGCAGGTTTCAGAGGAAGGCCAGGGTTCATGGGCACCTGGGGACACCAGGGACTCACCTAGGACACACATTCTGACAGTGGAGGAGCCAGACAAAGAATGTTAATGCCAGTGACTCAGCTGTCACATCCTGTTGGAAGGAAAGGTGCCTGGCTGAGGGCAGCTGTACTTACACCTTGGAGCCGTGACATCCGTCTCCACGCTGCAGTCTGGGGGATTTCCTGGTTGATAAATTGCCCATCCCCCTTGAGTGCAGAATTCACAGTAAAGTACTCCATTGTCACGTCATCAAGCTTGACATGTATGGGGTCCGAGGAAAGCCTCCGGTCAGGAAGATTGCAGGATGCGGCATGACACGGGGACGGGGGAGCAGAAAGAGCTGGGCTTTGGACTCTGCCGAGCCCGCGATCTGTCCCAGCTCAGCCACGTACAGGCTGTGTTGCCGACAGCAAGTAACTTGTTCTCTCTGAGCCTCAAGGTTCTCCTGTCTAAAATGGAAGGAACAGGAGGTACTGACATCAAAGCACTTTAGGATTAACTGAAATGGCATACATGAGGCTCTGGCACAGTGCCCAACACACAAAAAGTCCTCAACAAATGTGCTTTATTCTCTGACAACCCCATGTTGCAGACATTCCTGGAGTGGCCTCCACCATAAAAGCCTTCCTTACAACACAATGCAGTATGTCCACTCATGCTTAACAGTGGTGTGGCTCCCGGGTAGCCATCAGCTGGGCTCAGGGCCCCACAACGACCAGCAAGTGTGCCCTCCCCAGCTCCCCGACCGCCCTTGGGCACAGCCGTTGAGGGCCAGAGTGCTCAATCCAGACCGCCAGGCCGGTGCTCCTGTTGCCCGCCGGCAGCAAACTCAGAGACCTACAGTGTGACCCGCTCTGGGAGAAGCCATGGGGCAGGGCCAAAGTTTCTTGGAAAGGAAATGGAGGTCTAGGTTTGCATTAGAACAGCCCAACCAGAGGCCAGTACCAACAGATTTCTCCAAATAGCCTCAGAGATGTGGGTCTTTTTGAGGAAAATCAGAGCCAAGGCTACTTGGCAATAAGCACCCATTGCTGTCTTTCCTCACCTCCTCACAGCCATCATCATGCTTTATTGTTGACTCTCTGTCTCCACCGTTCAACCGTAAGCTCCATGAGAGCAGGGGCCCTGGCCGATCTGTCCTTTGCCATGTCCCCAGCACCCACTCCCTGTCTGATGGACGAATAATTAAAGATCTTTAGAATACAGAATGTTAACGTGTCTTTGAAAAGACAAAGCATGGGATATCATTAAATCAGGTGATCTGGAAACGTTTTGTGAACTCAGTGAGTATTATTGTCGCTGCTAACGCCTAATGGTTCTAATGGTTTGATAAGTCTGTGGAGACCGCAGCGTCCTGTGATTGAGGCGTGTGACACAGTAGGACATGCACATACCAGCCCAGCAGTGAGTCAGCTCCGCCCTCTCGCAAACCTCATCCCAGTCCATGGACAGGGAATCCGTTGAAATACTGCCAGGGACCCACAAATCATGACTCATTGAGAAACACCCGGAGTTAAGCACCTTAAAATGTAAGACGTGTCCTACCTCTAGAACTCCCCAGGCATCAAGAACTCTGGGTGGAGAACCATATTCTGATATTGCCCCAATCTTGAAATCAACAGAAGATAAACTCACAAGAGGTTTTCATAAGATCCCACACCTTCTGCACATATCAGGCAACCTAAGGGAAAAGGAGAGAAATGTGACATCGAACCTCACTGCCGCCTTCTTAGGCTGCCACGCCACCGGGGCTGCAGCCAGCCGCCGCTTGCCTCTCCCACCAAAAGGCAGCGTCCGTGCAATCCGTGATGTGTTTGTTCTCCAAACTAAACAATAGCCTCCAGCCTTCAGGAGGCAATGCCATCTCTATGATGTTTTCCTTCCTTGAAAAGCATCACAAAACCAATTTAACTCCTACTAAGAAGACATCCGTGGTATTAGACTTACCATTCTGGGGACACTTCCAGGAATGTCAAGCAATTATGGACCTCTAAGTCCACACAGGCATATTATAATAAACAGAATCCACCATCTCTGATCAGTATGCCCTACCTAACCCCACCTGGGCTGTGCTCAGCCGTGAGATGCCAGAAAGAACAGATAAGCCAATTGCTTTTGACTTGAGTAACATCATCTGGGCACAAATTGATAAAGAAGCCCTAGAGATTATCACAAAAGTCAAGAAGCCTTAAAACTAATTCTGTGTCCTTGCAATTATAAACCCTTTTTGCAAATCTTTTCCAAGGACGAGGCTTCCCTCTTAATTATGCCACAACGTATGCATCCCTGAAATTAGAGGCTCTGTTCATCATTTACGACTATAGGCTTATCTTCCAGCCTGAAGATGCACTTTCACATGCTGATGTGCTGAACCGTCTACTATGCCAGGTTCCAAAAACTGCCCCTGCAAGCACCCTAGAGAGGGGAGAGATGACCGCAATGCAGGTGTAGATGAGACACGGTGAGGAGCGCAGTCAAGACGATGTGCTTCAGGACATCATTCCTAAAGCAGGAAAGACCCCTCCCCCAACCTGAGCAGTGGAACAGACTGAGGGGTGGGGGACATTTAGTACAGGGACAGGTTTGAAGAATGAGACAGAGAAATGTAATACATGTCCCTGTTTCTAGGGTCCTTGCAAGCTAATGGGGGGAGGGGATGCGCAAGAAATTTACAAGTTAAATATCCAAATAAGCCATGCAGAGCAAGTGCTATAGGAACTCAGAGGAGAGTTGACTACGAGCTTTGGTGGCCAGCAGGGGCCCTTAAGTAGAGTGGGATCTGGATAGCAAAGGGACCTGTCTCTCTAAAAGGACTTTTCCAATGGACTGTGGAAAGAGGTGATATTAAGTCTCTGAGGAGGCTGGAAAACGACCCCAAAGCCCTCCAGAGCAATGGGGAAAGGGCAAGTACAGAGGTGGGCAGAGACTGGCAGAAACCAGCAGAGGCAGACTGAATGTAAGGACTACGAATGCAAACTCCAGAGGCAGGGTGACCTTATGTCCTAGTTTGCCTGAGACAGTCCCAGTTTACTTCTACTGTCCCACTGTTATTATTAATGGTGCTCCCTTACACCCTCAAAAGTCTCCCAGGTTAAATGAAAAATTGTATTGTCACCCCAGTCAAAAGGATCTTTGGACAGTGGCTGACCACACCCACAGGCCCTAACACACCTTCTAACAGGGGGGCTGAGATCATGCAGCTCCCATCCCACCCCGAGGGAGCCTTTCCAGGCCAGACCCATGCACAGCCTCATTCCCACCAGAAGCCTCCCCTCCCCGCAGAACCCAGATTCTTTCTTTCTCGAATTACCATCCCCTAGAAGCCCTTGACTTCCCCCAGCAAAGGAAAGGGTCGATTTAAATTGAAAAGCTAAAAAGACCTGTTCAGAACAAGAGACTCCATGAACAAATGAAAAGATACGCTGTGGACTCTGAGTAGGTGGCTGCCATGCATGCACTAAGAATGAACTTGTAGTCACAATATATAAGAAATCCCTACACACCCAATGAGAAAATGGGCAAATAAAATGGAAAGGCGGGCTTCCCTGGTGGCGCAGTGGTTGAGAGTCCGCCTGCCGATGCAGGGGACGCGGGTTCGTGCCCCTGTCCGGGAAGATCCCACATGCCGTGGAGCGGCTGGGCCCGTGAGCCATGGCCGCTGAGACTGCGCGTCTGGAGCCTGTGCTCCGCAACGGGAGAGGCCACAACAGTGAGAGGTCCACGTACCGCAAAAAAAAAAAGAAAATGGAAAAGCAAATCACAGAAGAAACCCAAATATTAATAAACATGAAAGATGTTTAACCTCACTAATAATTGTTGAAAAATAAACTAAAACAACAAGGAGACGCTCCTTTTTTTTTTTTTTTTTTGGCCGCGCCATGCAGCATGCAGAATCTTACTTCCCCGACCAGGGATTGAACATATGCCCTCACCTTGAGAGCACGGAGTCTTAACCACTGGACCGCCAGGAAAGTCCCAATGCTATTTTATATTCACCAAATGAAAAAAAAATTTTTTTAAGTCTGACAATGTCAAGTGATGGTGGACTAACAGGTACTGTCATACAGTTTGATGGGAGATCACTCAGAAAAACAATTTAGCTCTATTTGGTAAAGTAGAAGATGTACATGCTCCACAACCCAGCAATTCAATTCCTTGGTACACATCTTAGAACGATTCTCTCATCCATGGCATAAGGAGACCCATGTCTTCTTGTACAAATGAATACTTAGGTACCCAAGAGTAACAATGAAAAAAATGGAAAAAACCTAACGTCCATCAACAGACAAATGGACAAATAAGTTTGGTACAGTCACACAATGAATATTGTACAGCAGTTAAAACGAATGAACCAGAGTTACGAGAATCACATGGATAAGCCTCAATAATGCTGAGGGAGAGAAAAACAATTAGCAGATTTACATAGTATAACTGTCTATATACACGTTAAAATATGCAAAACTTTATATGTACATGTGTATATACTCTATGTGTGTATACTATATACACATGTATATGGAAACATACATACGTAGCACAAGTTTAAAATGATGAGTGGGGGGGGTGATAAACTCCAGATTCAGGAGAGGGGTTACCTCTGGGGAAGAAGGTGAGACAATGGGATTGGGGAGGGATACTCAGGGGGTTTCTATTAGATGTGTAATTTTTTTTTTTGATGTGAAACAAAGACTTCCCTGGTGGCACAGTGGTTAAGAATCTGCCTGCCAATGCAGGGGACACAGGTTTAAACCCTGGTCCGGGGAGATCCCACATGCCGTGGAGCAACTAAGCCCGTGCACTGCAACTACTGAACCTGTGCTCTAGAGCCCATAAGCCACAACTACTGAGCCCACGTGCCACAACTACTGAAGCTTGTGCACCCTAGAGCCTGTGCTCCACAACAAGAGAAGCCCGCACACCACAACGAAGAGTAGCCCCCGCTCGCTGCAACTAGAGAAAGCCTGTGTGCAGCAACGAAGACCCAACGCGCCCAAAAATTTTTTTTAATTTAAAAAAAGAGGGTTGGTGCATGAGGGTTGGGTAGCAAAGGCAACAAACTAAGAGGTCACAGGCTGGGATGAGCTTGGGTGGGCCTCCCCAAGCCCTCTCCATGGCAAGCACCAACCCTAAAGCCTGGCAGGGTCACGCATGGGGTTAGGATGAGTCTCCAGCCTCTGGTGGATAGGGACAGAGCTGGCAGCTGGGCATGTGGCTCCCCCAGCCCTCCTTTCCCTCCTCTGTCTCGGGCTGGCCTTTGTTGATCTTTTCCCCCGTTGGTCTTCAGCACTTTCCAATATCTACTTGGACACATTTCCTCTCCACTTTGTTGTGGCAGAGAAGAACACAGTTTTCATCCGCCAGATTGACAAAAGATTAAAATGTTTGATACAGCCCAACATAACAGGTATGACCTTGTTCTGCAACATTCCGGTGTAAGAAATGTTACATTACTCATTTGTCTAAATCCAGTTAAACTTGGCAACAAGCCCCCACTCTCCAGGACTGGCAAAAATATTCAATCTAAGTCATGATTTTGAGGGCCCTTCTCCCTCTTGAAGATCATACTAAAGCCCTGGGAGGGTTATACATTAAAAAAGGGGGGGGGGGCTTCCCTGGTGGTGCGGTGGTTGAGAGTCTGCCTGCCGATGCAGGGGACACGGGTTCTTGCCCCGGTCCGGGAGGATCCCACATGCCGCGGAGCGGCTGGGCCGGTGAGCCATGGCCGCTGAGCCTGCGCGTCCAGAGCCTGTGCTCCGCAACGGGAGAGGCCACAACAGTGAGAGGCCCGCGTACCGCAAAAAAAAAAGAGGGGGAAGAGGCACTGAACTTCAATCTGTCACGGGCACCACTGAGATGTCCGTTGTCCCAGCTGCCATGGTCCTTTCAAAGGCACAAGCTCCATGCCCTTCATGCCAGACGTAGGAAGAGTTCCCAAGATCACATTGCTTAGCTCTGTCTCCTGGAATCTAGAAGCTACCCTATCAGAGGTCCAGCCACCTCCCAAGTCCTTGTGTGAGTCCAGTGCAGGTCCCTGGGACCCACAGCAAACTGCCACCCCGAACCCACAGCAGGAAGCTGCCTCTGGGGTTGGGTCACCCGCCAAACCATCAATTACAAAACAGCATGAGACGGGGGTATAACCCCTTTGGATGACTACTCTGACATATTGTTGAATTTGGGGGGAAACAGCTACTATAGACTGAATTGTCTTCCCCCATAATACATATGTTGAAACCCTAACCCCCCAATGGGACTTTTGTGAAAAGAGGGCTTTTAAAGAGGTACTTAAGGTTAAATGAGGATAAAAGGGTCAGGCCCTAATCCAATGTGACTGGTGTCCTTACACAAAGAGGAAGAGCCACCAGGTATGTGCACAGACAGAGGAAAGGCCGTGTGAGGACACTGCAAGAAGGCAGCCACCTACAAGCCGAGGACAGGGGCCTCGGGAGAAACCAACCTTGCCAGCACCTGGATCTGGGACTTTCAGCCTCCAGAACTGTGAAAAATAGATTTCTGTTGTCTAAGCTACCCAGTCTGTGGTATTTATGGCAAACCTAGCAGACTAATACAACAGCTAAGCGTGTGTGTGTGTGAACTAAAAGCAGCAATCCTAGAATCTAGGCAAGGGACATTCCACAGCCTGTGTGGTGGCTTTCCTGTGCTACTCTACTGGGCTTTTGGATCAGGTTGACCCCTTTAGTCTGAATTAAACACCCCAGGGACAGGGGGAGGGGGAGGCCCAGGATGGAGATACTAGGTTTTCTACTATAAGAAGAAGGATGGCGTGACCATATTTTTAGCCAATCTGGGGAATGTTACCAATGATTATCTCTGGGCAATGGGATTATAAAGGGATTGTACTTGCTTTGATTTATTCGTGTTCCCTCAATTTTCTACATGAACACGAATTGCTTGGGCAATAATTGAAAATAGTAAGTTATGAACTTTGAAGATATCTGCCATTCTTCTGGGCCCAAATCCAAAGCCACTCACTCCCCATGTTGCTCCCCAACAGGTGAATGCATGAGCCTTTTCTGCCCTTGAAAGCCTTTGGGAGTCAGACTTCTCCCCTGCTTCCTCCGTCTGGGCTGCAGTTATTTCTGTGCGTGATTTTGCTGCACTGCTGGCCACCCACCTCCCTGCGCTCTGCCCGCCTCTGTGGTCACTGCAGAGCTTAGCCTGGCCCTGTCCCATATTAATATTAAGCACTTTTTCAATCATGATTCTTTTGGTTTTTACAAAAAAACTGAACAATATCTATTATTGGCCTTATTTTGTAGATTTGAAAAGTAAAGCTCAAACACTGACCAGCCAATGAGCCTCGGGGAAGGAGACTGGGGACCAGGTCCATCTGACTCCAAAGTCCTCATGGCATAACCACAGGCCATGCCAGGGGTCAGACCCCAGGAGGAGAGACTGTGAATCCTCATCTTCGGTGGGGTTTCCATTTCTACCTCATCTGGGTCTGGGGTGCTCTGGCTGCCATTTTAGGCAAAGAACAGTTTATTGGAGTGGGGCGGGGGACCGGGCACCCATGGCTCAATGCAGTGCACGCCCTCTTCCTCTGCCTGCCATGCCAGGCCCTATACAGAGGCCGGTGTTTTCAAGGGAGATGAATACATTCAACTCAGGAATGTTCTCTCCCTCGGATAACAGACTAAACTCTGTTCTACCAGGCAGAACTCTGTCCTCCAACAGTTTTCAGTAATAAAAGAGGTATTTGATCTCCTTCTGCCTGATTCACGGTTCAGAGCTTGGGCAGGGAAGAGAAGGTGTCATATAAAGATCCCCTGAAATGCCACAAGAGTCCACCTGACTGCCGGGGACCCCGACGTCCTTCCTACTGTTGAACTTCCTATTGTTGAGCTAACTCTAGGGCACGGTTTCTCAACCTTGACATTATTGATATTTTGGGTGGGATCATTCCTTGCAGGAGGGGGCTGTCCTGGCACTGTAAGATGTTTAGCAGCATCCCTGGGCTGCCAGTGGATACCAGTGGCGTCCCCTCAGTCAGGACAACCAAAAACATGTCCAGACATTGCTGAAAGCCACGTGGAGGCATATTTGCCTCCAGCTGAGAAGCACTGCTCTAGAGTCTTGTGCCCCAGATTTCTCACCCAGCAGTGTCAGGACGTGAGCAGAAGTCCCAGACTGGGCCCTTCAGAAACAGACACCAGGGGAAGCGCACACAATATAACAGGAATAGGGGCTCTGACCCTGAGTCAAGACTAATTGCTGGGCAGGCACAGACACACACATTCCTAGCAGAGATGGTGAAAGGCAATGAAGGACCCATTCATTCAGTCAGCCAATCAACAAATGTATCTATTTACTGATCCATTAGTATACACCGGGTGCTGGTCTACATGCTGAGGACACAAAGATCAAGTAGATAAGCAGAGTCCTTGTCCCAACATAGCTAAATCTCTAGCAGGAAAACAGATATTACACGATCAATTATAATAAAGTGTGTTAAGAGCTATGATGAAGTACAGGAGGCCCTGAATGAATTTAAAGAAGATGAACTCCGGGACTGGAACAGGATCCTTTGTATCATCTTGAACTATAAAATATTAGCCTATCCAACAAGCTGCCCTTTCCCCACCCCAGCCCCGCCCACCACCACCCCCCCCCCCCCCGCCACCAGGCTCCTAAGTGGCCCCTTGGATCTGGAAACCTGGTTGTGACAATAGTCACCTGGGACCAGGTAGGCCCCAAAGTACTGAGGGCGTGTCAGGATTGTCAGGATCCAGTTGACTTTGCTCCCTCATGTAACTTCTGATTCCATTTTGAGCCAGCTGAGGCCACAGAGTAATCGAATTAGGCAAATATTATGGGGAAGAAAATGGGCCTGTAAGTAGCTTAAAGTGATGGAAATGACCTGAAGGTGGCCATGCAAATGGTCTGTATAATATCCTGTAATAACCCTGTCCAGGCAGCCCGAGGAGGCAGGCTTCCAATAATGAGGTGTCTGATTAGAATAATGTTCAGTGGGAGAATGTGTGAGTGTCCGCATAAATCAGCCCTGGAGAGCCTCCCCAGTTAGCCGGGAAGGAGACAGGCAAGGTGGGTACCAATGCTGTACCAAGAGGGAGGCTGCCAGGCAAGCTGCAGAGGTGGGGGAGGAAAACAAAGCATCCCCATAATAATCCTGACATTTTATAGCACTCTACAGTTTATAAACTCTTTTCCTGTGCAATATTTCACCTGGTCCTCACACAGCTGTTCTCAAGATTAAATGAGATAACGGTGTCTTGGGAGATAATTAATGGTCATGACCTTAACCCCAGCATCCAGCATGGTGCCTGGCACATAGTAGTTGTTCAATAAATAGAAGCTATTAAGGACCCCGTAGCAGAGAGGTGACAGTTCTCTAACCATCTGCTTTTCTCCCTACTGGTACTGGGGACACTCAGGAAACGCTCGGCTCACATACATCCTCGGGGAGGTTTCTTTCCCTTTCTCTGCTTCCCAAACATTGGGGGTAGATTAGCATCGTCCTCAGCAGACAGTCACTTGAGGAATCTAAGTTTCTGTCTTTAACTTCCCATCTCCACTCCAGCCGACAAGGACCTAGGTAGGATGCTTCGATGGGCCCCACAAGACACCTCGTTCCATTCAGTAACTGGTATTGTTCACAACGTGCCATTCATTCATTTATGTATATTCATACATGATTATTGAGGACCCAGTATAGGCCAGGGCCAGGAACATGGGGGAAGAGAAGAAAATGGAGCAAACCAGCAGCCGTGGGAGCCCAGACTTGGCAGAGGATGCCAGCCTGTGGTCACGCCTCCTCTCGGGGAGAGGAGAGTCAAGGGACCACGGGAGGGGACAGTCAGAGAGCAGGACCAGGCCACACAGCCTCAGGGGAGGAGAGCTTCTGGAGTCCTCACATCTGTGGGCAGCTGTAAGCTTACCAGGGTTTCCACACTCACTCCCCTGTGGGCCTCACAACTCATCTCTGACAAACATTTCCATTCTCCCTGTTTTAAAGAGAAGAAACTGAGGCCCAAATAAATTAAGCCATCTTGCCTAAGATAACAGCTGATAAGCAAAAACTTAGTTTTGACCCAGCGTTTCAGACTCCAAATCTGGTCTTTTCTATGTGAACAAATGTATGCAGTGATCGAACACACGGGCACACCCACAGCCTCATTTTGTAGGTCCCTGTGTGACCACTTACACTTACAAAAATGCTTGGTGTCCACACACAAACCCACACACAGATACAGCTCCACGTTCATGTACAACACTCTTGGGCTTTTATCTTTTGATGCCAAAGAGTGATAATCTGGGGAGAGCAGTTAAAGGGCCAAAACAGGGATTAAGTGACTTCATCCTGGGCCCTGGAGTGCTGGACTGCATGTGAGGCTTCTGGGGAAGTTTGGACCAAGATGGGAAAAACTTGACCCACAGTGACCTTGTTGTGATGACTCGAAGCCCAAACAAATTTGAAGATTCCTTATAAATAATCCATTATGCATGAATGTGCTACATGCTTGAGTGGATAAATGAATGAATGAATGAATGTTCCCTCATGCTTTAGTCAGCTCAGACTACCACAGGCAGACCTCAGAGATACTGCGGGTTCAGACCATGGCAACAAAGTGAATATCGCAATAAATCGAGCCACATGAGCTTCTTAAAAAGCCCAGTGCATATAAAAGTTAACACTATATTATAGTCTATCAAGCGTGCAATGGCATTATATCTAAAAAAAACAATGTACATACCTTAATTTTAAAAATATTTTCTTGCTAAAATATGCTAACCATCGGGGCTTCCCTGGTGGCGCAGTGGTTGAGAGTCCGCCTGCCGATGCAGGGGACACGGGTTCGTGCTCCGGTCTGGGAAGATCCCACATGCCGCGGAGCGGCTGGGACCGTGAGCCCATGGCCGCTGAGCCTGCGCGTCCGGAGCCTGTGCTCCGCAACGGGAGAGGCCACAACAGTGAGAGGCCCGCGTACCGAAAAAAAAAAAAATGCTAACCATCACATGAGCCTTCAGTGAGTCATCATCTTTTTGCTGCTGGAGGGTCTTGCCTCGATGTTGATGGCTGCTGACTGATCAGGGTGGTGGCTGCTGAAGGGTGGGGTGGTCATGACGATTTCTTGAAATGAGACAAAAATGAAGTTTGCCACATCGATTGACACTTCACTTGAACACTTAGAGGCCACTGTGGGGTTATTAACTGGCCTAATTTCAATATTGGTGTGTCTCAGGGAATAGGGAGGCCCAAGGACAGGGAGAGAGATGGGGGAATGACCAGTCAGTGGAGCAGCCAGAACACACACAACATTAATCAATTAAGTTCGCGGTCATATTGGTATGATTTGTGATGCCCCAAAACAATTACAATAATACCATCAAAGATCACTGATTACAGATCACCATGATAAATATAACAATAATGAAAGAGTTTGAAATAGTCTGAGAATTACCAGAATGTGACACAGACACGACGTGAGCAAATGTTGTGGGGAGAATGACTCGCTCAAGGCAGGGTTGCCACAAACCTTCAATTTGTCAAAAACACAATATCTGTAAAAAGTGCAATTACACAAGATATGCGTGTATAACAAGATACAATAGGGGGCTTAAGCAACAGACACTCATTTTCTCACAGTTCTGGAGGCTAAAAGTCTGTGGTCAAGGTGTCAGCAGGGTTGGTTTCTGGTGAAGCCTTTTCTCCTGGCTTGCAGACGGCCACCTCACTGTG
The DNA here is from genome assembly GCF_005190385.1 of Monodon monoceros. Taxonomy (NCBI): domain Eukaryota; kingdom Metazoa; phylum Chordata; class Mammalia; order Artiodactyla; family Monodontidae; genus Monodon; species Monodon monoceros. The sequence goes on along the minus strand of NW_021703782.1, from coordinate 15,865,766 downwards.
TCCTGGCCTGGCCTTTCCTATGTGCTCATACAGAGAGAGAGAAAGAGAGCTAGAGGGAGAGAGAGAGAGAGATCTGGTGTCTCTTCCTCTTCTTTTTTTTTTTTTTAATTTTTCTTCCTCTTCTTATAAGGACACCAGTTCTATTGATCAGGGCCCCATGCTTATGACCTCATTTAACCTTAATTACCTCCTTAAAGGCCCTATCTCTATATATAGTCACATTGAGGGTTAGGGCTTCAACACAAATTTGGGGGATACAGTCAGTTGATAACACCTCCATATATAAGCTACAGGTTAGCTCTGGGGCACTGAACATAGAAACACAGAAAGAGTTCCATGTAACATTCACCCCAGGAACAGCCCCTGCAGGGTCCTAGTTGCTGTGCATCTTGGATACAGCTTCCTTCTGCAGGTCTGTAGCATATGCTCGTGGAGGAGAAAGGCTGTCAGAATGCAGGAAGGCTAACGGGCAGACTCTTCCCTGGTACTCAGGAGCCTGCCACCTTAGCCCCTCCCCAGTTCTGTAGATGGGGCTGGGGGTACACATGGTCCAAGAGCAGCAGGAAGTAACACAGCCTTTGGAGAAGTGGGTCTGAAAGGAGGAGAAATGAATATCCACATCTGGAATCAGCCAAGCCGAGGCGGAGCTATCAAACTCCAAATTGCACAGCTGGAAGGGAGCCTAGAGACAAGCCCATCCAAAGCCCTCATTTCACAGATAGGAAAACTGAGGAAAGGGATTTGCCCAAGCTATAACTGGTCTGAACACCATGTGCTGCTGGCTTTCATGAACCCATAACCCAAAACTCTTTCAGCCAGAGCGATGTTTCTCAAAGCGCAGGCTAAAGACCCCCGTGGCTGCTTTTTTCTAAAGGCAGATTCCTAAGCCCCACACCAAGAGTCTGTTTCACAATGTCTGAGATGGACCCAGCATGTTAAAAAGCTCCCCAGGTGGAACTGGTCCCCTCCAAAACTTGAGCATGATGCCCCAGAGGTCTGCAGTAGCAACTCAGAAACTCCCAAGTGACACAGGGACAGGGAGAGGCAGCATCTAATTGTGACATGGTAAGAGGAGGCAGTCCCCCATCTGTGACCAGCACAGAGCTTATGGACAGTCTCACATGGAACAATGAGGGTGGAGGTGGACCCCACCCATTTATCAAGGTCAGCCAAGTCCTCCTAGTGAGTACCAGTACCACAGCCAAACTGCCCTTATATCAGAAATATAGGCACGCCCTTTTCACTGGGGATCCCAGGATTTAGCTCAAAGAATAGTAGTAACCAGCCAAGCATGGAAATCTTGATTGTTAACTTGGAAACTTCATGTACATCAAAGTATCCTGGATATTTGCATACTACCTCTTCCAGCCAATCAGAAGTCCCCTCAAACAGCAACCAAGCAGTGCTGCAGCTGCGAGGCCACCTGGTGGCCACAGGAGGAACCGTCTGACTCTTCCTGATGATGCGTGACTCGCCTCCTTTTCTCTTTTTATCTTTTATTACTTCTGTCATTTGACTCCGTCTGAGATCATCTCTTCCATGCAAGTACACACACAGTCTCCTTAATCCCCTTGCTCTTATTAAAGTACATCACTTAGGGTTTTCAAACTCAAATGCCTACAGGGTCTAACCAGAAAATACCTTCACTAAGTGAAGAAGACCTGGTGGGTAAGCAACAGCCTACGGTCACCCTGTGGAAGTTTAGTGCCACAAGTCCAGGTTGCTAGGGCTTCCCATTGCCAGAAATCTGGATATTTTTAAATGACATTTTAATACCCTGGCAAGTAATTCTTTTAAGCTTTAAAATGCTATATGGCTACTGTACTGTATACCTGAAATTTGCTAAGAGGGTAGATCTTAAATGTTCTCACCACACACACAAGAAGAGGTAACTATGCAAGGGGATGAATATGTTAATGACCTTGATTGTGGTGATTATTTTACAATGTATACTGTGTCAAAACATCGTCATACACCTTAAATATATACAGTTTTTCTTTGTCAAGTATACCTCAATAAAGATGGAAAAATAAAATTTTAAAAAACAGAAAAATAGGGCTTCCCTGGTGGTGCAGTGGTTGAGAGTCCGCCTGCCGATGCAGGGGACACGAGTTCGTGCCCCGGTCCGGGAAGATCCCACATGCCGCGGAGCGGCTGGGCCCGTGAGCCATGGCCGCTGAGCATGCGCGTCCGGAGCCTGGGCTCCACAACAGGAGAGGCCACGACAGTGAGAGGCCCGCGTACCACAAAAAAAAAAAAAAAAATACGGAAAAATAATTGTTATATGGGACAGCATGACACGGGCACAATAGCACATGCCAGAGGGTCAGCAGCTTGTGATGCTAGGATAATTCTTGTCCCCTGTTTCCTTTTCTTCTCTCTCCCTCTCTACCTGCCAAGGCCTAATGGTTACAACGACTGTTAGACATGAGAGGACTTAGGTCAATGCTATCTCAAGGAGAAGATAAAGTGGTACAGGAGAAATCCTTGAATTTTTCACCGAAATCAGACATTTAAAGAACTTGTACCATCAGCCCCAATCCCTTGAGAGAGCCCAGAAGAAGCTTTGCAGACTCTCCTCAATACATTTCCATAGATCTCCTCCTCTTCTAAGTTAACCAGCTTCCCTCAAGCACCAGGATTCTAGATAAATTAAAGAGTTCTTATTCAATGGAATTGTTTTTCCATTTTGTTTAATTACTAGTGTTGTGGCAGTATCTTTTTTCTACCATTTCCTATGCAAATGTGCAGTGTTTCTGCTTCATGGTGGATTAAACTGGGTTTTATGAGCTAGCTCAGGAAGCTAACCACCACTTAAAAGCCACTCCTATGGGAAAAGTGTGCCAAATTCCATAGATCCAACTTTTACAGATCAGCTCTGGGAAGTACAGTCTGTTAATACACTGAGGGCTGCCTGGAAAAATGCTGTGTTTTCAGGGGTACATTTTGCTTTTCACACCATTCTTACTTGAATCACAGACTGTGAGGGTGAGAAGATCCTTAGACATCACTTAGTCCACCCCCTCACCTCACAGACGAGAAAAACGTTTACATGTGAGAGAACAGCAAAATGGAGTGACACGCCCCAATGCGCACAGCTAGACAGTGACCCGGGTCCCCAGGTTCCCAGTGCAGAGAACAGAGCCTTTTCAGGTGATGGGAAATACCATGGCCACCAGGCAGCCAAAGAAGAAGAGAAATAAAACAATCACAGCCAACGTTTATTGAAGACTTGGTACATGCCAGGCACCATGCTAGATGCTCAAGAGCACTTAATCTTCTAAACATCAGGTGGCACCAAATCTTATCTCCAATACACAGATGAGAATTCAGAGGTTAAGCTGTCAGCCAGTGCATAAGTGTCCAGGTTGACTGTCATAGTTAATAAGTGACCAGGAATTCAAGAAGCTATGCTCTTAATCAAGGTGCTCCTTCAAGTTGCCCAGTTTACTCCACTGCCCCAGCCTACCCCAGCCATCTGGTGGATGTACTGCTTCACAAACCCCAGATCTGCATCCTTCCTTCCGTGTTGTAAGAGAGGTGTCGGATTTCTCTGTTGAGAAGTACCATTAAGACCTTTCATTTCAGGTAATACGACAGTCTAGATATCCAGGAAATTCTCCCAGTAAAGAACACCAAAAATACGATAACTAAAAATCAATTAATGTTGTAAATGCATAGCTGAGCTGGGGGAAAAGAAAAATCCCCAAAGGTCAAAAATCATCAGAAAGCCCCATCTCAAGAGGTAAGTGCCCACTAAAGCCCAGGGTGTGGTGAGGGGGGATCAGATGATCCCTGTTGACCTAGAGCTTGGGTTTTAATGGATCAACGTGAAGGGGAGTAGCTCAAGAGACGAAATGGGCTCAAGAAGAGTGGAAAGCAGATGAGCGATCCTGTCACAAAGCCAGAACACCTCTACACCCTAAATAAACCTACCCCACACCTGGATATGGTGGGGATACCTGCCCGTCTCTGCACTGGGTAGAGTCTCCCCTGGTAACTCCTAATTCAAAAATGGCCCTGACACGGATTTGGGGTGAAACTTGTACCAGCTGTGAAGCATCACAACAAAAAATTATTTTAAAGTGGTTTTGCTGGAAAAAAGCCAACACACAGACCCTCTCTGGAGGAACACGATTCAAGCTTAGACATCAAAGAATTCCTGCAAAAAAGCACTAAAGAAATGATCTGCATTCCCATGTTCACTGCAGTATTATTTACAATAGCCAAGATATAGATACAACCTAAGTCTCCATTGACAGATGAATGGATAAAGATGTAGTATATATATACCAAACGTAAAATAGATAGCTAGTGGGAAGCAGCCGCATAGCACAGGGAGATCAGCTCGGTGCTTCGTGACCACCTAGAGGGGTGGGATAGGGAGGGTGGGAGGGAGGGAGACGCAAGAGGGAAGAGATATGGGAACATATGTATGTGTATAACTGATTCACTTTGTTATAAAGCAAAAACTAACACACCATTGTAAAGCAATTATACTCCAATAAAGATGTTAAAAAAAAAGATGCAGTATATATATACAATGGAATATTACTCAGCCTTAAAAAATAAGGTAATCCTGCCATTTGCAACAATACAGATGGACCTGGAGGCATTACACTAAGTGAAATAAGCAGAGAAATACAAATACTGTATGATATCACTCACATGTGGAATAAAAAGAAAGACAGAACTCATAGAAACAGAGTAGAATGGTGGTTGCCAGGGGCTGGGGAGTCAGGAAATGGGAAAAGGTTGGTAAAAGGGTACAAGCTTTCAGTAATAAGATGAATAAGTTCTGAGCATCTAATGTACACGTGTTGACTACAGTTAACAATACTGCATTGTGTACTTGAAATCTGTTAAAAGAGGAGATATTAAGCATTCTCACCAAACCAAAAAAAAAAAAAAAAAAGGTAACTATGTGAGATGATGTGTGTTAATTAACTTGACTATGGGAATCATTTCACAATGTATACATACATCAGATCATCGCATTGTACACTTTAAATATATTACAATTTTATTTGTAAATTATACCTTAACAAAGCTTAGGGAAATCAAAAATTACAGGGTACAACAGGAAATGAGAAGTACCTATAAGGAAAAGCCAAAGGGAGAGAAGTGAGGTGGGCTTCAAGGTGTTGACGCCAATGCAGGTAATGAGAGCAAAAGTAACAACTGACAGCCACAGGGGTTACCATGAGATGTACTCCATGCTAACGGCTCTACACGGACAAATCCCTGTAACCTTCTGCTGCATATTCAACCCACCAAGCAATGACTGGCTTAGAAATAAGCTTAGAATAGCAAAACTGGGAAGAGCATTATCGACCACCTACTCTCATGCTTTTCAAACTGCAAGTCTTATAATTTTTGTCCAGTTAGACAGATAGATGATAGGTAAATAGATACATAGATAGATGATAGAGAAAAGTGCACACATATATATAAACACAAATGTATATGTGATGTGTGTATATATATATATATATTAGTCAAGTTTCTCCAGAGAAACAGAATAGGAGATATATAGAGACAGACGGACAGAGAGAGATGATAGATAAATACATGATAGATAAATATATCTCCGTCCTCATATACACACACAATATGAATACATATACTGGGTCTCAATGTAAAACGTACTTTTTACTGCAGATTGAGGTTATAAAACAAAAAGGCCAGGAGGGAATTCCCTGGTGGTCCAGTAGTTAGGACTCGGTGCTTTCACTGCCGTGGCCGGGGTTCAATCCCTGGTCAGGGAACTAAGATCCTGCAAGCCACACGGCATGGCCAAAAACAAAACAAACAAACAAAAAACAACAAAAAGGCTAGGAAACACTGATATAGGCCCAAGTCACCATTTTGTTTCATGGGAAACTGAAGTCCAGAGAGAGAGCAGAGCCACAGTTGCTGGCCTGGCTAGGACAGAGTCCAGACAAGGGCTAGGACTTTCTGTTGTTTCTCGTGGCAGCAGGGTGGCACTGGGAGCCTACACCATGCACAGCTCCAGGCTGGGAGGCTTCCTTGTGTGCCCCTTGGAGAGGGAAGCACAGAGAAAGTCTGGCTCGGTGATGCCTCCTCCTTCCCCACCCCTTCTACAAAAAGACCTGTGGTCCTTCTGTTGTCTCTCCTCTCCCACTGTCAACAGCTGGTCTCAGGAAAGGAGTTTGTATCCTCCTCCACACAAAGCTGTAAGTTACTCCCATGCTATCTTATTCCTGATTATTTGCTCTTGTACTGAAGGATTGAAAGTTTAAGCCAAAGACAAGAATTCCTCATCCTAGAGTTTCTCCCTGGCATCAGCAACCCAGCAGAGAAGCATTGAGGACACCAGTGGGGGAGGGGAGAACACACTTGACCTCCTTAGTACCTGATGACCCACTGTGTCTAGTGCTGGTTAACCAGGAACTACCAAAAGACAAGGGTGGTCCTAAGGGGTGACCAAGGGGTCAGCATTATTCATCTCCCCATGATCTCCTCCAGCTGCTCTTTTCTCTGACATGGAGCCCTCTATCCTCTGACTTGCAAGGCTGATAAAGAAATTAACAGATAAGAGTACAGAGTTATGCTTTTTTAGCTGACTTAGCAAAATTTATCATTCTAGATAAAGTCTGTCCCTTCAAAGCCATCACCTTGGGGATGAATCGCTTATTTCAACAATTCATTTCAGGATCTCTGTTTTAGGAATAGTAATAATTACCAATTATGCAACGCCTGTTATGGATCGAAAACTATAGCAGGCACTTTACCACTATACCTTATTAAATCCTGGAAAAGAAGTATTGTCCCTTTTTAAACAAGACAAAGCTAGTTTTATTCTATCCGTTACCAAACCTCATCAGTGACCGCAAAACTCCAATCCCCAATTTTAGTGATCACACTTGGCCTAAATTACTTTAGGCTGTTTCCAGAAATCAAATCTACCCTTGAAATGCAAAGAGTGACCCCCACAGAGAAGAGAGAACAGTGTGTCACATACTAAGCTGGATTTCCCAAAAAGGAGTTCCAGGAATACGTTGTGTCATGGCAACATCTTTGCAAGAAGTTCACGGCCCAAGATGACTACTTTGATGTTTGAACTTGTGTGTGTGTGTGAGATGCAGGTTATACTCTTAGAGAAACCTACCTAAATGTCTGACCTGGCACTTTGAGAAGGGTGGGAGCAAGAAGAAGGGGTCCCAGGAGTTTCCTGTCCTGACAGATGAGGGGGCGTGGCCACCACATCACCTGGTGCCCTCCTGTCTAGTCCTGCCTCTTCCATCTCGTCCCTCTGGCTGTATTTCTGGTGGCTGCACACAGCTAGTGACAGAGGGGATGGCTTGTATCTCAGCTTGTAAGGTTCAGCTGGCCTAGAAGGCTCTCCCTCCCCTTCCCCTGCTTAGGGAGGACCTACCTGGGGGTTCTCAGGTGTTGGCCTTATTTTTCTCCCCCTTCAGCTCCCCTTCTCTTTGACCTGGATGACTGAAGTTTCTCAGCCTTATGTGGGTGTTTTGCAGGTTCACTGTCAAGCTCCCCTTCTGACTAGCTCTACATCTCCTACATCCTTCAAATATAGAAATTCTGGAGTTGCCACCAGTCAAGGCGGCCCTTGGTGCAATTGTTACGTTTCCTGAGTCCACTTTCTCTCCTCTCTTCAAACTTCCAACATCTCCTCCCTACACCTCACCCTCAGCCGTGATTCTTATTTCACTGAGGAAAGAGAAGCAACCAGGAGAGAGTTCCAAGGGCTCCCACCACAGGATCTGCCATCGTGCCTCTCTCCGCCTTCCCTCCTGTGACAGTGACCTACCCATCAGCAACACTTCATGAACTGATGGCCACCCCTCCTCCTCAAAACACTGGCTTCCCACGGCTTCCAGGGTGACCACTCTCCCTCCTGGTGCTTCTCTCACCTCCCCGACTGCCCGTCTCTGCTGTCTTTGCTGATCTGTCCTCAGAGCCTTACTGATTGCAACGCCCCAGAGATCAATCCTTCGTCTTCTTATCGTTTTTCCAAACACTCGCTTCAGAGCGAGCTCTTTGTGTCTCACGGCTTTAAAATACCATCTAAACTCTGCTAACTAACCCATAAATTTCCATCTCCAGCCCAGACTCTCCCCTAAGTTCCTGCCTCGTATCTGCACCTGTCCACCCGCCATCTTCACTTGAAAGTCCCATCTTCACCTTAAGCCACCTCACTAGGAACCCTTGATTTTCCTTCCAGACCCACAGGTGCTGCAGCCTTCTCCATCTCAGTAAACAGCAACTCCATGCTCCCAGCAGCTCAGGCCAGACACCTTGGAGTCCACCTTGACACCTGTCTCTCAACACTCATCCAATCAGGAAATCTCACTGGATCTGCTTTTAAAGACTATCCAGAATGCAGTCATTTCTCCCCGCTCACCATCACCTTCCTGCCATCACCTTGGTGGAAACCAGCATCACCTCGTCTGGGTTACTTACTGCTCGAGCTCCTCTCTGCTTCTCCTCTTGTTTCTCAGAGTCTATTCTCAGCACAGCAGTGAGGTGATGTGTTTGAAATTAGGTGAAATGACTGATTTCTCTGCTCAAAATTCTGCCTGGACACTTAGGATAAAATACAACATCTTCACCTACATGGGATCACCAGACCCCCATCCGCCCCAAGACCTGGCACCCACCCTCACCCCCCGCGCCTCTTACCTTCCTTTCCTGCCTCTTTCCTCCCCCCCGCGCTGCTCCAGCCCCACTGGCCTCTGCTGTTCCACTCCAACCTCTATGCCTGCTGCTCCCTCTGCCAGGAATCCTCTTCCCTGTCCTCTTAGCCTGCTTTTTCTCCTTAGCACTGTCACCAGCTGCTGTCTGTCTGGCTGTCTGTCTCCCCATCCCCTACTCGGTAGAGCTTCGGGGCTTTCTCCACTTCCGCTCACGGTGGTACCCAATAGAGATCTCCCGCCCGTGTCTCTGAAAAACTCCCCCTGGGCCTGCAGCTGCCTCTCCATCCTAGAAGCCACGGCATCTACCCCTCCCACCCCCACCTACCTCACCCACCCGCTTGGCCCTTTCCACTCTCTTTCTGCCTTGCGCTGCCTGTGGCCGGCGCACGAGACCAGCCACTCCAGGGCAACATCCGGGAACCCCGCAGGGCTTTGCACTCAGTGGGATCTCAGTAAATGCTGGCTGCTTGCAAGGAGGTTTCTATGATGTTGATCTTGGATCCACGGGGCTGAGGAAGGGGTGGCTGAGAGTCCTCGGTAAATACACCCACCCCAGCCCTGGCACACCTAGAGGCCCCAGAGCTGCCTTATCAAAGGCCCATTCAGGCCTCAAGAACACCAGCTGCTCTTGAGAGCTAAGGGGATCCCATGCTCCTTAGCCTAGAAGGAGAAGCAGGGGGCACCTCACAGCCTTCCCACCCCCGTTAATGTACTATTTCTCCACATGTGGGTCAAGTCCCACTGCTGACCCTTGGACGGGCATCCAATAGCATTGACCACACGATGAAAAAGTTCTTTTTCACTTCTATTTCAAAGACCCTGTTATGGGAAGAATTGTGCCTCCCGAAAAAGATACGCTGAAGTCCCAACCCTCAGGACCTCAGAATGTGGCCTGATTTGGAAATGGGGTTGTGGCAGATGTAGTTAGTTAAGATGAGGTCATACGGAAGTAGGGTGGACCCCGATCCAACATGACTGTTGTCCTTATCAGATGATGGCCGTGGGAGGTCAGAGACCCAGGGAGGAGACCGTGTGACAACAGAGGCAGAGATTGGAGGGGTGCAGCTACAGACCAAGGAACGGCAGGGTTTGCCAGCCAACCGCCAGAAGATATAAGAAGCAAGGAAAGGGACTTCCCTGGTAGCACAGTGGTTGAGAGTCTGCCTGCCGATGCAGGGGACACGGGCTCGTGCCCCGGTCCGGGAGGATCCCGCATGCCGCAGAGCGGCTGGGCCCGTGAGCCACGGCCGCTGAGCCTGTGCATCCGGAGCCTGTGCTCCGCAATGGGAGAGACCACAACAGTGAGAGGTCCGCGTACCGCAAAAAAAAAAAAAAAAAAAAAAAAAAAAGAAGCAAGGAAGGATTCTCCCCTACAGTTTCAGAGAGAGCACGGCCCTGCCGACATCTTCATTTTGGACTTCTGGTCTCCAGAACTGTAAGATGACAAATTTCTGTTACTTTTAGCCACCCAGTTTGTGGCAGCCCTAGGCAACTAACACAGATCCTGATTACCTAGGAGAAAGTCTCATCTGGGGGCTAGCAGGTTTTTAATGCCTTTCCAACACTTGCTAAATTTCCTTTTTACAAAGCAAAAACAGTCCTCGGGCTAAGAGCTTCTGGCAGGAAAGGCAGCTAACTAAATTTTAATAACCTTGTTCTGATCTCGTTATATTTATTTTGATGATCACCATCTATTCTCTGGCAAGTGATAACTGGTTTTCATTGCACAATAGAAAAACAAAGTTTCATTTTTAAATAAATAAAGTTTAAAAAGAGTTCATTTAAAGATAAATAGTTATGTCATATTAATAAAAGTGGAATAAAATTATGGCAGAAATAGCAAAGGTAGTGATGGTAAGTGAAGACAGTCTCAAGGAAAGCCAGGCCCAGCTATAGCCACTACAGAGCTGCCTGTGATGTCATGAATCATAAATGCAAAATGGATAAAATGAAAATGACAACACATACGATTAGAAAAAATATGACACAGCGAAACTGTTGTCACATTGGTCTTGCTTTTCTACACCTTTTCTCCATCACACCCCATCCCCACCCACCTTCTTGGCCTTTCCTCATTTGGGGGCCAGGGCCTACATATGGCCAGGCTCCCTCTTGTCACCAAAGAAGACTGATCTGATAAACTACAGCCCACTGAGCTTGGAGTCAGAGGATGTGGGTGACAGTCACATCGCTGCCACGAACCTGATAAGTGACCTTTGGGCAAATCCCTCAGCCTCCCCAGACTTCAGCTTCCTCTCTACAAGAGAAGATAAAACTACCTTCAGACTCTGAAATCTGTGCTTCTGGGACATTAGTGATCTAATGCATTTCCCTCTTAGGGACTCCCATCTCACTTTAAATTCATAGGAATGATTCCCCACTGGAGGAATTCCAGGTTCAGTGGCACACGAAGGAGAGAGATTTTCAGGGTGGTGGTATGGGGCACTTCTAAAATCACACAGCAGGCACCCTCTGTCTCTACAGGAGCCTGGCCCCAACCCCCAGATGAGGTGCCTACCATCATCTCAGACCCCTCCTCCTCTCCCACCAAGCATGCCCCTGCCCCCAGGCTCTCTGCCTTCCACTCTATCAGGAGTCAAAAAGCCAAATGTCCAATAGGGCTGAATACTGCATGTTTAATTTTTAAAAGCAAAACATAGGTATTTATTTATATGCATGTTTGTACAAACACACACACACACACAGTTGGGGGCAGGAAAGGGCCAAGGAGAAAAATCAGCTTTGACAACCTAATAAATGTCAATTTCTGAGGGGGGCTGATTTAGAAGATGAATCCCCACAACTTTAATTGGAGACATGATGGTCTCACTTTGCCCAGTAGCTCTGCCTCTCCCCCAGATCCCTCTACAGATAGCAAGGCCCTTGGCTCACTCTAATTGACAAAGAGGCCTCTGTCTGCTAGGATTTGTTTCTGGGATCTCAGAGATACAAGGGGAGGGGTGCTTAAGTGCCCCTCTGAGAGGAGAGACAGAAGCAGCATGACATGGGACACAGCAGCCTCGGGATGGTGCCCACACTGTGCTGGCCCTAAATGAGATCCAGTAGAAACGAAGGAGTCCTCCCGCTGGTGATGTCTATCCCCACCTAACAAAAACTCAGGGCGCACCTTTCTGATCCAGCGATGGTGTCCTAATCCAAGGACAGAGGGAGGAGGGACAAAGAGGGCTGAGGGCAGCACTAGGAAGGAGACAAGGAAGCCAAGGGCCTTCTCCCGAGAGGTCGTGTCCCATAGTAGTCGGAAGGACGGCCCAACAGCCAGACTGCCTGGAATCACAGCCCAGCCCCACCACCGCTGCACCCTGGATACAGTGCTTGACTTTTCTGGGCCTCAGTTTCACCATCTGTAAAATGGAGATAATCACAGTACCCACCTCTGCTTCAAGAGGTGGAAGACGACCGGGGAGAAGGTTTAAAGGGCTAACACAGGATTTCCCTGGTGGTCCAGCAGTTAAGACTCCGCGCTTCCAATGCAGGGGATGAGGGTTCGATCCCTGGTCAGGGAGCTAAGATCCCACATGCCGCATGGCGCAGCCAAAAAAAAAAAAAATGTTAATCACTAACACAGGTAGCGCAGTCACACCCATGTCCAGCACACGGTAAGAGCTCAACAAAGAGGAGCTTCTCCAGCCCAGCATGCCTCTCTCAGCCAGAGCTTTGGAGCCGGCACTCCTCAGACGACTGTGGAGCCTTGGCACCACCACCCAAATACGCTGCATGTCGTGCATGAGAGAGCTCGGCTGTGACTGACAACAGCCAATGTGATCAATATGGGCGGGAACTGCAGTCCTCACCACCAATCCCCAGCCCACCACGTCACACCAACCAACCACTTTCCAGTAAAACACAGAGGAACACTTTTCTCTCAAGACCCCCCACTCCGACTGCTCTGCCCTCTCCAGAACCTCCAGCCATGCTCCTTTTGCCACCCCTGCAGACCCCAGTCCTAACCATGCAATTTAGGTCATTTGTATATTAGTAATAGCCCAAGTAACTAGCACGTGCACAGTGCTTTACAGTTTACAAAGCCACCTTTAATTTGCAGGTATGCATTGTTAATATACTCAAATGGTTCAAAAAATTAAAAATACATATTAAGAGGCAAACAGTGAAGACTCTCCGTTACCCATCTCCTGCCCTTCCAGAACTCAGACTCACCCCCAACACACACACACAGGTGACCACTGTTCTTAGTCTCTCAGAGATCCTTCTAGAATTTCATTATGTAGACACAAGTAAATACTCCTATTTCCTCTTTTTTTAAACACAAAATGTAACATACTGTACATACTGTTCTACATCTTGCTTTTCTTCACTTAAGTTTGTCTTATTCATCGATACAAAGCTTTTTTCTCTTTCCTCTTTACAGCTGCATAGTACTCCATCACATGGGCGAACCATAGTCTCTCAGAGAGATTCCTCCCGATGGACATTTACGTTGTTTCAAATCTTTTCCCATCACAAACAACACTACAACAAATAGCCATACACATAGACCTGTTGCACTTACACAACTGTATTTGTGGGATAAATTCCCAAAAGTGGAATTGCTGGGTCAGAAAATTTGTGTATTTACAATGCTGCTAGCTCCTGCCAAACTGACCTCCGTGCAGGTTCCACACACTTCCCTTCCCATGAGAAATACGACAGTGCCTGTTTCCTTACAACTTCACCATTCAGAGCGTGTTATCAAATTTCTGGACCCTTGCCAGTTTGATAGGAAAAATTATTTATCGGTGTAATTTTAATTTACATTTCTCTTATTTTGAGTGAGATCAAACATCACTGTATACGTTTAACAGCCATTTGTGTTTCCTTCCCTTAGATGTACTTTGCTACCCATTTATATCCTTTGGTCTTCGCAACACCCCTGTGAGATACAGAGGGCAAGTATTAATAAGATCTACAGTTTTTAAATGATTAAAGCTCAGACTCAAAGCATTTAAGATACTGGCTCAAAGCCACAGGCTGGTGTGTGGCAAAGCCAAACTCCATCCTGCATTTTTCTCTCACCTGCCTTGCATCACCCCCCTGAAACTGGAACAGTGCTGAGATGTGTCACAAGGAAGAGCCAGGGGACAAGAGTCTGGAGACCTGGCTTCCCACAGTGGTTGTGAGTTACCAGCTCTGTGCCTTTGGGCCAGAACCTCCATTCTTGGGCGGATTTTCCGTATCTCTAAAACCAAGATTTGAACTAAATCACCAAGGTCTCTTACAGGAAATAATTATAGTGAGGAGCACTCCATGAATCTTTTATTATTATTTCTTTTTGAGCGGAGGAAATAAAACCGTTTTCAAACCTCCCAAGATGAGAACTTTCAAAGCATACCCGATTATGTGAACCTAGTCTAAGTAGAGGTGTCGGAACGAAGGGGGCAGGGCGGGGGAGGCGTTGTTGCACTGGAGCGCTGGACTTGGCCCGTACTGAGAGCTGATGGTGAGATTTTCGGGAGTTTTGCAGGCCGACTGATGTCAGAGTGATAGCTGAAAGCGGCCAGAGTGGGAATATGTACACCACGGAAATCAGCAAATGTTACAAATGACAGCATCCCCACCTCCTGTCCCCAGAGACGGTTGTCTCTACCACCTGACCTCTGCTGGAGGGTCTGCAGAAAATCACAGGCAAGGAGGAGACTGGGGAGTTGCTTTGAGAGGACTCGCCGGGAGCGTGGAGGGTTCCGGGATTGAGGCGAGCATGCGCAGTACCGGCACGATGCGCAGACAGGCAGCTGTTCACACGCTCCACGTTACCTCCAGGGCTAAGAGCGTGGACCCTGAGGCAGACGTGGGGGTCAGATTCCTGCTCCCACATGCTAGCTGTGTGACTCGAGTAACCACTCAGCCTCAGGTTCCTCGTCTGCAATAACCATGGTCCCTACCTCAAGGGGCTTTCTGCAGATGCATGAGTTAATCCACAGGAAGCCCTTAGAACACCTCCTGGCACGATCCTCCTTCAGTGATGGCTACTGTTGCTTTTACTGCAGCTGCAGGGCAAGCGCACCGGAGGAGCATCCTGGGAGGGGAACCTCCCCGTCTGTAGCTGTGGGGCCTTGGGACCTCTAGAACATATCTGACATTCCTCCCCTTCTCTAGAGCCAGTGTCCCTTGATCCTGCTGGGTCTAACCGTGATGAACACAGCTGTCAGAGGAACGCCTGCTCTGGGCCTCCTCCCTGCCCCGCCCACCAGGCCCAGGATGGCCTCTTCAGGATCCCTTCTTGAGAGGGGGTCCTTTCCGTTCTGAGACAGGACTTCCTTCGCTAATCACACTCATGTTGCCGTCTATCTAGTGGCCAAACTCTCCGTCTCTCGGCCTGGAGGGCCCTTTTCCCCTCCCCGGTATAGGGCGCTGCTGCTGCATCACCTCCCCCGGGAAGCCTTCCCTGATGCCTCCTTCCTCCTGTCGGGTGCCTGAACTCCAGTGCTATGTCTGTAGCCCCCACCTCACCTCCTGAGCACTTGGCCTTGAGCACCTGCCCCACGAAATTCCTTGAGGTGGGAATTTGTCATTTTCTTCTCTCCCCCATACCTGGCCAAAGGAGACCCTATGGGGGACTGATAGAATGAAGGAGGGAGGCAGGAAGGGACACACCCTCCCCTGCCCCCCACAACACCCGCCTCTCCCCACACACCATCCCCTCCCCCACA
>NW_021703782.1:15813695-15850410 GCF_005190385.1 Monodon monoceros | reverse complement strand
CCACAACACCCGCCTCTCCCCACACACCATCCCCTCCCCCACACAACCCCCTCCCCCCTCCCCCACAACACCATCCCCTCCCCCACACAACACCCTCCCCTCCACCCACAACACCATCCCAAGCTTTGACTTTCTATTGCAGAGTGACCCCTGTTACTCCACACGGCTGCACTGCTCCCTCCAAATCTTGGTGTGAAAAAAGAGAGAAATTGCTCAGATTAGGGCTGGGTAATGAGCCATGCCGGGTGAGCAAGCACCATATTCCTCACTAATCTTGGCTGGTCCAGAGCTTGCCAGCTCCACAGGCTCCCTCCTCCTGCCAGCTCAGGGAACATTTCCAGCTGGTGGTTTGCCAGGGGGCTATCTTCCCAGGGTCCCCTCCACTGGGACCTGAGAGCTCTGTGGCTCTTGGGACATTGGGCAGAGGAGGAAGCAGGCAAGCACAGAGGGCAGGCCCCAGGGCATTTGCGGGCCCCTGAGAGCAACAGCCTCCTTCTAAGTCCCAGAACCTGCAGAGGCCAAGAGGCTAGTCCTTCCCTCACAGCCAAGCCCCCTACGAAGAGGTTTGCACCTCCTCCAGCAGTAATCCTCCCCCCTCCCCTGCTTTATTCTTCCCCATAGCACAGACTGCCATCTGACATCCCATAAATTGTATTCATTTTCTTTGGTTTGCTTATTGTCCCCCTTCCCCCCAAAGAGTGTAAACTCCACAAGGTCAAATATATTCATCTCTCCTTCACTCTGCATCCCCGGGACCAAGAACACTGGCTCTTCACAGGTGCTTGATATATATTTGGACAAATGGAAAAATACATCTCCCACCCTCAACCCAAACACACACACACTCACCACACACACTGATACCTCTATCCAGACCAAATTTCTGGCTCTCATCTATTTCCTGCTAGAATAATAATGGAAGGTTTCACTGATAATGAACTTAATGCATGACCACTTTGTAGAGGTTTTTGCATTTTATAAAGGAGGCCTTTAGAAATGATAAAATCTTTCATGAGCAAATGCAATGAAGCCATGATGGGTGAATTATACGGGGGAGATATTTGGGGGACCCCTTCTGCCCCACTCAAAGTATCTCAAAGCAGATGAGCTTATAGGGGAAAGTCGGGCCCCCAAAGCACACAGCCCAC
Organism: Monodon monoceros; assembly: GCF_005190385.1. NCBI lineage: Eukaryota > Metazoa > Chordata > Mammalia > Artiodactyla > Monodontidae > Monodon > Monodon monoceros. The sequence continues at coordinate 15,849,262 of NW_021703782.1, read as the reverse complement.
AGCTACGCCCCCTCTGAAGCCCACTTCAGCTCCCTCTGATTCCTGAGGAAGCTGTATCAGCCATCCTGACCTCTCCCTGTCTCCCACTGAGGCTTTATTTTGGCTTTTCCCAGCCTTCCAGGGCCTGGAGTTAGAGTGCAGGGGAGCATGGCTGTCTAGAGCAGCCGTCCAAAACCAGGCCAGGCCCCCTGGCATTTCAGCTAAGTGTTACTAGGCCAGGAACCTCAGGTGCGCAGAAGAGCTGGCGGGCTGGCACTGTGGGCACGGCCCCCGAAAAAAAGGCCAGGTGATTATGGATGAAGCAGAGACCCCGCAGAGTGCAGGGGTCAGTGAGTCAATTGAGGAAATCCTCATGTGTGTAAAGCACATGTTTGGGCTCCAGGAAGAGGAACATGCCATGCCCCAGGCCACTGTCACCTGCCCCCAGGGTCCCCATCAGCTCTGATCTGACCAGGGCTAAGGCTGCTTTAGGGAAGCCAATCCAGAGCCTAGCCCGGGAGGACCCCTGAAGGAGTCCTTCAGATTTTCCCTTCATGTAGGAAGATCCCATGCAGCAGGGGTCTGAGCTTTCCCATCCCGGGACCCCAGCCGGCTGAGCCAATCAGATCACCTTTCCTGGGGGCTCTCTGTATGGGGGCCCATCCCAGGTCCAGACCTCCTGGAGGAGTAACTGATGGACTAACCTCCTACAGCCCCACCTTCTGGAGGCAGGAGGAGACCCCGAAGACCAAGCCAGCAGTGATCTAAGGGTGCCCACAGGCACCAGCAATGACAAGCCTGGGACATTAGAATGTGACAACATCCAGACGCAACAATAGAACTACATTCTCTCCACCCCACCTGATCGGCATTATCTGGGGCACCTTAAACTGCTAGCTCAGGTGGAGACCACAGCCCCACTCAGACAGAGCCTAGCCTGAGGTGAGGTCAGCAGGGAGGACTTCTGGGCGGTCCTGGGGTGGGACGTGGGGGTGGGGAAGGGCACTGGGACTCCAGCCAGAACTACCCTCTTCTCTGGAGATGGGGCAGCATATAACAGGCTCCTGGGAACCTAGGCACTCACCGCCAGGGCCCTGAGTGCAGCCCCTTTATCCAGATGGTCTCCATTGATCTGCCGGAGATTTTGCCAACAGTTCAGTTCTCTATCCCAGTTCTTCTTGCAACTCCAATCTCTTCCTCCTCAGGCCATCCATCATGTGTCCACCTGCCTGGGGCAGCAGGAAGGGGCAGCCTCTTAAAGGAGCTGGGCCCAGCCCTCAGGTGCCCTGCCAGCTGCCCACAGGTACCAAAGCCTCCCTCTGCCCTGGAACCTTGACACTGGGTCTGGCCATCTGTGCTGCCTCCAGTGAGCTTCAGAGAGAGACTGTGGAGCCGAGATCAGGTGATCTGAGAGTTCTCCACCCCTCATCTCCTCCACGGGGCCAACTTGTGTCCTCTTCCCACTGCTCTTAGTCTGATGCCTCCTGGAAGCTCAGATGACTCCTGAGACATGTGCTGATAAGAATTTAGGCATTTGTCTGCATAGGAGACCCTGGAAGATGATCATGACTTACCATTGAAAAGAAGCACACAATTCCCACTCGCCCCCTGTGATCTTATTTAAGCTGCCCAACAACCCCATGAGGTTATGGGTATTACTAACCCTATCTTACAGATGAGAAAACCGAGGCCCAGAGAAGTGAAGTGATTTGCCCAACCAGGACCTAGTGCTCTTTTCCACTCTGCCACACTGCCTCTTGGAAATCTTCAAGTCACGGAGGACTTTCCTGCAGGGACTGTAATGAAGAGCATAGGCAGGCAGCTGCCAGGCACTGCCACCCCACCACGCCAGGTGCTCTAGCAGGCTACAGAGGGCTTGGCTGAGCCCAACATGGTCACATAGGAGCCTGGTGACCTTGGGCAAGTCATCAAGTCTCAAGTCTGAACTTCAGTTTTCTCATTTGTAAAATATAGAAAACACCCACCGCCTGGAGAGGAACAGAGAACATGGGATGCTCTGGATTCTAGGAAGCCATGTGCCCAAGAGAGGGGCCGTGATCACCACACCCCCAGACGCACCCACACCCTCATGCTTGACACAATGTGACCTACTGTGACAAAGCAGCCTCCATGGCTGACTGACTTCTGTAAACAAAAGCTGCGGTCTTCCTCTCATGATTCCCTTTGTGAAGGGAATCAAGAGTACCAGGCCTGTGGCTGAGAGAAGCAAGAAAGACGGCTACACAGAGCAGGGAAGGGCTCAGGTCAGGGATGGTTTGGACCTGGAGAAGGGTGTTCCTGGTACCTGAACAAGGGTGAGCCCAACTTGGGACCACGGGAGGGAGAAGAGGTGGCTGGACTGAGGGACAGCTCTGAGGCCAGCTACCAAGGAAGAAGAAGCAGGATTTTACAGCCCCTTGCAGGCATCTGCTCATAGAGGACCCCAGTCCATGAAAAGTGCCTCCCAGGTGTTGTTTATGGCTGTCCCCAGGTGCTGGCTCTCTGTCTTCCGTCACTGACACTGCACATATAAGTGATAACATACGGTATTTGTCTTTCTCTGTCTAACTTATTTCACTAAGCCTAGTACCCTCCAGGGCCACCCATGATGTTGTAAATGGCAAAAAAAAAAAAAAAACCTTCAGGCACTGAGCCCTTGGATGTGTTAGCAATGCCTGTCAACCTGTAGCAAAGGAAGGAAACTCTCCCTTTCCTTTCCCTTCTCTGTAACAACCTCCACTATAAGAATGCCCAAGTGTGCAGCCAGTGCTCCAAGTGAAAGCAGGGATGCTGAGAGACAAGTCTTAGAAATAGATACCCAGACATGGCTCCACTGTGGTCTGTGTGAATGGTACCCCCTGCACTTGTGCAGTGCGCAGCCTGTGCCACTGTACCTGATGTCCCTGTAGATACTATACACTCCTCAAAGCACCCCATCTCTCTGACAACTTGTGCTTTATTCCTTGGTCAAGCATGTCAGGTTCACATGAGCCCTCATTATGAATGGTGCCCCCTAGAGGTGTTCATTGCTCAACCTGCACAACCATGCACAGAGCTCCTGCAATGCCATCTCCTCCTATAGGGTAACTCCTCTCCTGGAGGCTCCTCTGTCCCTCACAGGATGGGACCCACCCCACCAATTCTCCAGACATTTCTGAATTCCAGCAGTGGGCCCCACTACATGTTTAAATTAAGACTTTGAAGCCATATTTTCCACACTTCCTCTTTTGAAAGTCATTTCTGCTTCCTTGCTGTCCTGGCGATTTCCCCAAAACAAAAGATTGTACAGTTAAGGGGAACTTTGACACTTTGAAGTTCTTCTTATCCAGCTCTGTCATTTTGCAGATGGCAGAATAAGCCCACAGAGGATAAGAGACTTGCCCAGCATACCACGGTCCACAGCCAGTTAGTGGCTGAGCAGGGATTAGGGCTCTGTGCTCTGTCTAGCATCCCTCCTCATGAACAGATGGAGGTTAAGGACACAGAGATGCTGAACAAGCAAAGGTTCCCCAAGCACAGAGGCCTCGACACCACTGGTGGCCTCACTGCCTTCACCACCAAAGAAATCAAAAGGCTTTTTTTTTTTTTCTTCTTTTTTTAAAGGAGGCAGTTCTGTTTTGTCCACTGGGAGGAAGGATCCTGTGCTGGGCCAGCCAAACCAGAAGGTAGAACCAGGAGAGCTCAAGTTGGTTCTCAGGGTGTGACAAAGCCTGAAGGTTGGAATGTCCCACAGGAAGTTGGCCCAGTCTCTCTGCCTCAGGCTCAGGCTGGGTTTGGCTGGTCACTTCTGTCCGCTGGCCCTGCGGGCCCCAGACACTGGATGCCTGGCTCTGAGCACCCATTCTTACTTCCTGCAGGCTCATCACCAGTCTCCCAGACTCTGCCGATGAAAGCCTGCTGAGTGCTGTACGTCCCTACTCAACAGCTGAGCCCATCTTGCCTGGCCGTGCTCCCCTGACCCCCTCAACCCCTGCCCCAGCACCACCTCCCTGCTGTCCAGAGCCAGCCAGGTTCCCACTCCTTCTCAGCCAACAGTCCTGGAGAGAACCAGGGCTTTTCTCACTGGTTCTCAGGCGTAACCCCAGGTTTGGACAAACCAACCTCTCAGGCCTCCCAGCAGCGCGGGAACCTGGCTTCACCAGCCACTCTGCTTTCAAAAGCTGCAACTTCTTTTTTTATAAATTTATTTTATTTATTTATTTATTTTGGCTGCGTTGGGTCTTCGTTGCTGCACGCGGGATTTCTTTAGTTGCGTCGAACGCGGGCTACTCTTCGCTGGGTGCGCGGGCTTCTCATTGCGGTGGCTTCTCTTGTTGCAGAACACAGGCTCTAGGCACGCGGGCTTCAGTAGTTGTGGCACGTGGTCTCAGTAGTTGTGGCTTGCGGGCTCTAGAGCGCAGGCTCAGTAGTTGTGGTGCACGGGCTTAGTTGCTCTACGGCATGTGGGATCTCCCTGGACCAGGGCTCGAACCCGTGTCCCCTGCATTGGCAGGCAGATTCTTAACAACTGTGCCACCAGGGAAGCCCAAAAGCTGCAGCCTCTTGATACTTCTCCTTCCTCTGTGAGCAGGCAGGGTGGTCTTATCCCAGTTGCTCTCCCAGAAGCTGCCCTAGATAACTCCTCCATCCTGACTCCTCCCATCCCACTGGAATCTCTGCTTCCCCACCCAGTCACCATCTCAGTCCTTTCCTTCTCTTATCCACACCTTCCCACCCAACCCATCTTCCTCTCCATCCTCCGTCTTCTCTCCATCAGCCTCTCCCCTGCCCTCACCTCATACTCATGGACCAAGTGCTTCCTGTCTATAGGTGGAAACAGGAGCCTGGGAGCCAGGAGCTGGCTGCTGTACCCTGCTTTGGAGTTGTCTGGGCAGGAAAGCTGCCCCTGGGGATCAGGGTCAAGGATAACATGGGTGAGCGAGTTGGGGGCGGGGGTGGGGGAGGGGTGGAGTAGTTACTGGAGGAAACTAGAAAGGGAATAGGACCACATAGCATCCCTTCCCATACAGACCAGGGAGGTAACCAGCAGAAAATGAACAGCCTCGGTCTAAGCTACCCTTAATTAACCTGGGCCTCTGGCTCAGGGCATTTGCTTGGGGACTTGCCAGTGGTGACTTTGGAGAAGGGAAGAAAGCTTTGCTCAGAGATAGTGAAGTAGGGGAATCCAGAGTCCCCTCCCCTTTGTCCCTCCCCTATCTACCTAAAAGGCTACAAATGACCTCCCTGTGGATGTCGCCAGTGTCAACATCAACGGTTTGTTCCTGCGGATTAAGCACAACGGTAAACAAATTCTAATAAAATGTAAATACATCTGAGAGGGATTTAAAAATCAACTTGGCCTCAGTTTCTTTAAGTGGAAGATAAGGACTCAGGCGAGAGGATTTATAAGGCCTCTTTCTGGCTCAGACATTCTGCTCCTTGAAGTGTTAGGGTAGAGGGGTTTCTCGGCCCCCAGGGCACCCCAGGGCCCCGGCTGTGGAGGAGCAGGGCTGTGACGTGGCATGGAAAGGGAAACAGGAAGACAGGCAGGCATCAACAGGGGGAAACCCGCCAATTCACGGTTCTGTTAAGAGTTTGGTCTGCCAAGAAGTGCATCCCATGCCGAGGGCCTGCCTGCACCTACAGGCCTGGCTGCCAGGTTTCTGGCTTCATCAGAGGCGCAGCACCAACCAACCATGCCTCCAGAGCCGATCAGGGCCTCTCACCTTCAGCCCTCCTTCCTGCCACCACCGGGACCTCCTGCCTCCAGTCCCAAGACAGCTCCTTTCACACTCCCTCTCCCAAGGATTGTTAGTGGTTCCGGGGATGCCCTGCCCCAGGACATTTGCATTTTAAAAGAGACCTGGGGGGGCTTCCCTGGTGGCGAGGTGGTTGGGAGTCCACCTGCTGATGCAGGGGACACGGGTTCGTGACCCGGTCCGGGAGGATCCCGCGTGCTGCGGAGCGGCTGGGCCCGTGGGCCGTGGCCGCTGAGCCTGCGCGTCCGGAGCCTGTGCTCCGCAACGGGAGAGGCCACAACGGTGAGAGGCCCGCGTACCACAAAAAAAAAAAAAAAAAAGAGACCTGGGGAGTTCCCTGGTGGCCTAGTGGTTAGGATTCTGGGCTTTGGGTCTTTCACTGCCGTGTGGCCGGGTTCAATCCCTGGTCAGGGATCTGAGATCCTGCAAGCCACATGGCGTGGCCAAAATAAATAAATTTAAAAATAAAATAAAAATGAAAATAAAATTTCCATAAAAATAAAAAATAAACAAATAAAAGAAGGCTGCTGGGAGAGGTTGGGTGGGTGGGGGGAGGGTGGGGTTGGACCAAAATGCTGAAGATGGGATTCCTGGAGCCGATGGGGGAAATGTTTCTGGATGTGGAATCCCCACAGGGCTCCACAAATCACCTGTGTCCACCCCACCACAAGTAAAGTGGACTTCATTTATTCTTTCCATCCTGAAATAGTTACCCGTGCCTACCTTGTGCCCGGCAGTGCGTTAAGCGCTAGGGGTACAAGGATGAATTAGGTTAAGAACAAATCCCACCCTTAGCACATTCGCAGTCTAGCGGAGAGACAGTAAACCTCCTTCCTGCCCAGCCTCCAGCTGCTGCTGCAGGGCAGCAGCCCCCGGGGGGTATGTGATCGCACCCGTTGGCAGGCCTTGACAACTGGACCCCCAGGTGCTCCTATCTGGCAGAAACCTGCCCCCACGCCCAGACGTGCCAGCTGCCAGACCATGAGGGGATGCAGCAGCTCAGATGAAAGGAGGCAATCTCCCCTGTGGCTTCTACTCTCTGGCCTTTCCTCAGGCCAAAGGCCTTCTAGTCTAGGAAGCAGCTTCCCTCCCAAGCTCTCCCATTTCTGGGCTTGGGAAAGTGCAGGCAAGCCCCACTCTGCCTAGGTGTACAGAGTCTGCCGGCCAGGAGCCACCCAGTCGGGGGCTGAAAGGTCTTTGACGTTGCTCCCTTCCCCTCTCCTCAAATGGTCATCTGGTTTTCTTCCTTCTTATCAGAATCCCAACCAGGTCCTCCCACTTCCACAAAGCCTGAGTTCACCCCAAAGCGAAAGGACTCTGCTTCTCTGGGCCTCCATCCCCTGGCTTATGAGACAGACATCTCTGCCTGCCCACCTGGCGGAACCCCTGGGAGGTAAAGGGCAGTCGTGGGTAACACGGAGCTCTGTGGTCCAGGCACCGTTCTAGGAGCTATGCATTCATTCATTCACTCAGTCTTCACAACAAGCCTCTGAGAAACATATTATCTCCATTTTACAGATGTGGAAACAGAGGCACAGAGCAGATACCCAAAGACACACAGCTAGCAAGGAGCAGAGCCAGAATTTGAATGTGTGTGTGCACCTAACCAACTCTACTCAGCTGCCCCCAGAGCGCTTTATAAGTAAGGGAAAGCTGTACAAATTCAAGAACATTATTATTACCCAAATGCTGTTGCCCCCTCAGGCACACCTCAGGCACCGCCTAGCCCTTTCTGATCAGACACCTGAAAGGACAAGCCTGAGGCGGTCCTGCGCTGCAAGTCCCAGAATTACTTAACCCAGCTCTGGGACTCCAGCTCCCCAACAAATCCCTCAGACCCTTGTGCTCCCTCCCTGAAACCACCAGCCACCTCTGGCCCAGGGATCCGGGAGCTGGTGTCAAGAAGAGGGCTCTGTCATAAAAAGAAACGAAATTGAGTTATTTGTAGTGAGGTGGATGGACCTAGAGTCTGTCATACAAAGTGAAGTAAGTCAGAAAGAGAAAAACAAATACCATATGCTAACACATATATATGGAATCTAAGAAAAAAAAAAGGTCATGAAGAACCTAGGGGTAAGACGGGAATAAAGACACAGACCTACTAGAGCACGGACTTGAGGACATGGGGAGGGGGAAGGGTAAGCTGTGACAAAGTGAGAGAGTGGCATGGACAGATATACACTACCAAACATAAAATAGATAGCTAGTGGGAAGCAGCCGCATGGCACAGGGAGATCAGCTCGGTGATTTGTGACCACCTAGAGGGGTGGGATAGGGAGGGTGGGAGGGAGGGAGACGCAAGAGGGAAGAGATATGGGAACATATGTATATGTATAACTGATTCACTTTGTTATAAAGCAGAAACTAACACACCATTGTAGACCAATTATACTCCAATAAAGATGTTAAAAAAATAATAATAAAAAAATAAATACTTGTGATGGAGGGGAAAAAAAAGAAGAGGGCTCTGGAGGTGGGAGGGAGCAAGGAGGAAAGAGGCAGGCCTGGCCAGAGCCTGGAGATAGATGGGCCCTGCTCCATGCTGGCCAGTGTCAGGTGGGCCTGGGAGCTAAGGAGCGAAGCAGGGCAGTGATGTACAGCCCCGCCCACCAGGGGGAAGCCAACCTGATGCCTGATCCGATCAGACACCCCTTCCCAGACCCCCTCATTCCTCCCCCTCCCCCTCCCAGCTCACTGACCTCCCTGCTCGCTTCCCAGCCCCACCCTCCCTGAGATCTCCAGCTGCTCCTGCTGATTTTATAAAGGGCTCTGGCAGGAGGTGGGCACCTTGGCTAAATGAATCAGCGCCCACGAGGCAGGAGGCAGGAGGCTGGTTAGCATCATGGCCAAAAGGTGGTGGCAGCAACAGCTTATGCGCAGCCATCAGGGAGGAGTCTGAGTGAGCAGAGAGGCCCAGGCAACCTGGGTCTTGGTTTATTCTGAAGCTCCAAGGTGGGAATTCACCAGGGGGCCCTGGCCGCCCCCACCACAGCCTGGGAGCAAGCTTATGGGATGGACCAGGGGCCAAGATGCACACACATGAACACACACACACACACACACACCACTGCTATGCTCTGGAAGAAAGAAAATGTTATACAAGGGGAGGCAGAGAGAGAAAAAAAGAAACATGAAGAATGATATAGCATGCTTGTGTGTGTGAACACACAGTTACACCAATCTGTGTACGCATCTCTATGCTGGGCACCAGTCACGATGCCATTCTTATCTGCCCTGATGTCACCTCTGCATAATAATTAGCAAATAAAAGCAGTCCCTAAGTGCCCTGGTCACGGCAGAGGATCTCGTGGTATCGAGAGCTGCCAGGTAGCAGACCCGGAGCCAGGAGACCCTTTCTTGGTGGAGCTGTCTCTTGGTCTTACATTGCCCCCTCCCCTTCGAGACCAATCTGCTTCCTCCTGTATGAATTTGCCCCTTGACAGCAGGCTGCCAGAGAAACACTGTAAGAAGGGCTTCATCTCTGTGTTTCTGTTTGCGGAGATTCATTGCTGAGGCTCACGCCTGCATGAATCCATTTCTGTATAGCCACTCGGCGCGCAGGCTCCACGCACGTGGGGGGTGGGACTGGCCCAGGGAGGGAACTAAGGAATGATGCACGTGTCCGAGGCGACGGTGCCATTGAGGATGGGCTGACCCAGCTCTCTGCAGGAAGACCCGCCCGCCCGGTCACATCTTCTGAGAGGGACCCTGCGGGCTTGGTCAGCATTCTCAGGACTCTCATGGCCCCTCCCACTTCCCCAAACGCTCCCTTCCCCTGCCCCCACCAGCCCTCCCCACCTTTCCCCAGGGCCCCAATCTACCACTTTCCCTTTCGAGCAAAGCTAGCTTCAGAAGGAAAAGCTCCGAATTCCTCGGATCCCAGCAGGGAGGAGAGAGGCCAGGAGAGGAGCAATTTTCAGCTTAGGGTCCCACACCTCTCGGAGGCAGGCTCCACAGTCCTCCAAGCGGGATTCTGAGGTTCTGAAGGGACAAGCCCTGAAATGCAGATTCTTCCAATTATCCCGCATTCTTTTGGGCAGTAAATCCTAAAGTTCCCTCCTTCGGGACCAAGCCCCCACGCCTGGCAGCAGCTAAGCCCCCAGTGGCCTTTTCCACAGGCTAACACTGCCCCCTGCTGGGATGCGCTGGGATGTCTGCCTCAAGTGCTCTGAAGGAAATTAGGGGGCATCCCTGCCTAAGAGCTCCCCAACTCCCACCTGGAGAGGGGAACTACTGAACCCCTTAGAGGCATTAGGCCTGCCTGCCTCCAGTGTATTCTAAAGCTGGGATTGGGTGGTGGCAACCGGAATAGTCCTTTGACACAGACAAGAGTCAGGGCTCCTGGAAGGCTTCTCCCTCTGTCTCCAGCCTGCTCACCCATTGCCTCAAATTCCTTTAATAAGGAGCAAAGGCATGGTGTGACATAATACTCGATCACAACCCACGTGGGAGGCTGGGAAGCCCACAGGTCTCTATCTTGTTTCCCTCCCCAGCTCCAGAGCCCCTTTCCAGCTGCTGCTGAGACTCCTCTAGTGGGATAGAGTAAGGCCATCTTAGCCTCAGTCAGAAACTAGGCTCACCTTCTTCCCCAGAACCGAATCTCTCCCGAAACCCTATTTCTCTGTGTTCCACATCCAATGTGAGTCTAAGATCTGCAGGCCCTATCTCTACAATGGCATTTGAATCCCCAGTCTTTCTGCATTTCCCCTCCCAATTAAGCTCACTCTGCCCCCAGACCATTTTCCAAGGGTTGTCGGGGTTATTGACCTAACACACAGCTCTACGCGACGCCCTGCTCAAAAGCCTTGTCAATAAGATTGGCCATGTGTTGATAATTCTTGAAGCTAACTGATGGAGTCATGGGGATTTATTACATTACTCCTTCCGCTTTTGTGTATGTTTGAAATTTTCCATAATAAAAAAGTTAAAAAAAAAAAAAGACTTTGTCATTCCTCCTTCCCCTTTAATTAGGTACAAATTCCTCCACATCACGGTTAGGATCTGCCTTCCCAACTAGATTGTCCCATGTCCCCTCCATTCTTAATGTAGAAGTCTTTCCTGAGTGTATACGTACCTCCCCCTACACCTCCATTCACGTTCTTCTACCTGGGATGCTCTTTTCACATTGCTTCCCACCCTTGAAGGTCCACCTTAAATGCCACCTTCGATATGAAAACTTTCTTGGTCCCCCAACAAACAGCTATGTCCCTTGATCCCCAAGGCCTTGATTCACATCTTGTGGCACTTATGTCCACCTTTTGTGATAGACATGTGTGCCCCCATCTCAGCCTCCTCTAGACTGTAAGCATCGTGAGGCCAGGGCAGGCCTTACGCGCAGTGCCCCATAATATTGGCTGAGTTGGCCTGTAGCAGAAACATACTGACATCCCTTTCCATGGGAGCGGGTTTTGATGAGAGGAGACAGCACAGAGCCTGCCTGTGGGGAAATGGGATACAAGGGCCAATGGGGAAGTTCAGAGCAGGAAGGGTTCTCAGTGCCTACATGGAGGAACCCCCTCAGTTTACAGACGAAGAGGGCAAGTCTCAGGAAGGCAAGGGATTGAGTGGGAGTAGTTCCATTTCTAACGCTGAAGAGGCTCAACTCTTGCCTATCTTCCAGTCCAGGTTTACTCTCACACACACACACACACACACACACACACACACACACACACACACAGCTTCCCCGCTATTTTTCTGGTGTTGACCCTACCCCAGCAAAGGGTTAGAGATGCTTGAAGATCTTTCCTGGGGCACCCTGACTTGCACAGACTTCTACCTCTGTGGGTAGATGACGCTTGGGTTGGAGCTTAGGCCCAGAGAGGACTTTGCTGCTGGGAGAGGAGGTGTCAGTGGTGGCTGGTTGAAGCATTCACCCCCAGCAGGGCTGTGCCTGTCCCATCCCCCCCCCCATACACTCATGCCGCACAGAAATATTTCAGAAATGTTTATGCCACAGAGAAGTCCAAAACCTGCAGGAAGCTGCAGCCAACCTCCAGGCTGCCCGGAGCCACGGATGTCCCCTGAAGGGGACACCAGCAGGCAGGTGGCCTGCACAAGCCAAGGAGCCAGGGCGACTTGCTGACATCCTTTTGTCCTCTGCCCTAAATCTGGAGGTTCCATTTAGGCCGGTGGGGGGCGGGGGGAAGAGGAAGTGGAAAAGGGGTAGGAGAAGTGTGGATCTCTTCAGGGTACTCTTCCTGCTTTGGGATGGTGACTCACCCAGCTGGCCCTGGGAGGGACAACTCCTCAGGCCAGACTAAGGCGGCCAAGACTAGGGTTGTGGAAGGAGCGGAGGGAGGTTCCTGGGATGCGGTGGCCAGGAGGAGTCGCAGCAGAAGCTAGAAGGGGAGGCCCACCTGCCCCCCCGCCTTCTCACCAGGCTCTAAGCCCGGCCCAGCGTGCACAGGACCACTTCAGCCCTGGCAGCTGATGGAGTCCGCATCTCCTCCACCCTCCATCACTTTGGGCCTTTCTTAAGTACCATGATATTGTCATACTCAGTCCCCTGTGGCCAGCCAGAGGCAGCAAAGTCCTGTCCCGCTGGGTAGACATGCTGGAGGCCGCTGGGGTCCCTGTCAGCTGCGGCTTGCCCCCTCCAGGCCTCACCCCGGAGCTCCTGTGGGCTGTCATACAGGGACAGGGCGGCCACCCCTTCAGGCTCATCGTATATGTGGTCGTGTCGGGAGGGCGGGTGCTCCTCGATGCTCTCGTACAGAGGGTCGGCCGGGGCCTGGGGAGGGACGGCCAGGATGCCCCTCAAGCTCTTCCCCAGGTTCTGTGCCACTGCATCGAAGGGCACCGCGTACTCCCCCTCTGGGCCCCGCTGCAGCCGGGGGGCAGGAACCCGGACGGTGGGCGATAGTGGTGGGAGTGAGTCGTGGGGTCGGGAGTAGGGACTCTCCGGCCGGGGCAGCACCGCAGGGTTGGGGACTGGCTGGGTTGGGGGCCCAGGAGGGGAGGCATTCTTCTGGGCAGAGATGGCCTCTTCCAAGGCCAGGAAGATCTCATTGCCTTGCCGGGTTTCAAACTCAAAGTTGCCCTCCCCTGAGATGCAGCGCCGGCCTGCCTCAAAGGAAAAGGTTGCCTGGGTGGAGAAGAAAGACGATGACTCGCAGGCCACTGGGCGGGGCTGCTTGCTACTCCTGGATCCAGCTCCCAACCACAAGCCTGTCACCCCAACCTCTCCCCAAGCTGCTTCCCCTTCCCTCCCGCCATGCTTTTGCTTACAAGCAAAGCCCTCTCTCATCTTTTCTCCTTCTTCCTCCCATCCATTGAGTATGAAGCTCGATGCACAGTTCATCCTCCACCACGCCAGCCACTCTCCACCCTCCCACCTCTCCCCACCTCTTCCTCTCCTTTCCTTCTCCCCCACCTCGACCACCATTTCTCCCTGCCGTGGTTCTCTCCTCCAGCCCCTGGGCTGCGCTTTCTCTTCTGCCGGCCTTTATCTCGTTGTTTCTTCCTCCTCCATTCTCTCTTCCTTTGAGGGCCCCTTCGCCCTCTGCCTGACGCTCTCTTTTCTCTCACAGCTCATCCTTCCTCTCACCTGTCCGCGGCAGCCCCCGCTCACCTTGTCCCGCCCAAAGCGCCGCAGGAACCTGTAGGGCCATTCATACAGCTGGGTGCCCAACTGAGGGCCGCCCCACAGCTCCAGGGCACTCTCCCCGGCCCGGAGGGTGTAGGATCCCCAGAGCCGGCACCTCTCACTGGCTTCTGTGGGTCTCACGGTCACAGCAAACTCCTTGCAGGGGGCCCCTGGAGAGAAGAGGGTAAACAAGGAGGCAGTTCATGGGAAGCAGCCGACCTGTCTCAACTCTGCCCTGCTTTACATAGCATGCCGGGTCTCCAGAAAAAGTATTATCCACGGCCCCATGACCCTGCAGCCTGCATCCTGAATGCTGAGCTGCCCCCGCGCCAGGTCAGACTCCCTAAAATGCCAGGAACATCCAGCCCTCCCTCAGGAGGCATCATGCCCTAGCCACTCGCACCCCGACCCTGTACCCACATCCTTCCTGCCCCTCTCACCAGAGCCACAGCCTTGTCTCCATCTCATCTCATCTCTCTCCCCAAGCCAGCTGCCTCCCCAGTCCCGACTGTCACAGCTGACCCTGCCCTCCCAGCTCTCAGCCTACCCAGCCCCTGCCCATGCCATCAGGTGCCCTCCGAGAGGTGGAGCCTGGATGTCCCCCCCACCCCACGTCCACCTGCTTTCCCCACGCGCCCACCCCGAGGGCTAGACAGATAGCAGGAGGGGCCTTGCCTAGTCAGCAAAAAGCTCCCTTGCCGCAGGACAGCTCAAATCCACAGAAAGAAAACCATTCTTTCCACAGACAATCGCTCGGGTGCCAACAAGGGAGAGTTCAAGAGCCCCACCTTCACCTGGACCCCTCAGCCGGGCCCTTTCCCACCAGCAGGGCCTGCACAAGAGGGAGTGGGCCAAGGGTGCAGGGCTGACATTTCAGGCAGGCCAGCCTCCCCGACCTTGGGCTGTGCCGGAAGCAGCGATGCGGAGAGACTGATAAGGGGGCTGGCCGGGGCCGGGGGCAACCACAAGGCAGGAAGACTGAGCCGGCAGCCGGCCAGCCCTCACCTCCTCCCCACCACGCCCTGGAGAGAGCACCCGGGGAGCAAAGGCAGGGCCCTCACCTGTGGTCGCACTGCTGTACAATTCATTCTCCTCCATGCGGGGCAGGCCGCCCTTCCCCTTCAGCTCCTTCCTCTGGCCCTGGCGGGGAAGGCCCAAGACTCACCACCATCGCCAATCCCAAGCCCCACCACCGGCCACCGCAAGCTTTCTTTCAAAACACACTCAGCCTACTGCCCTGTCTTTATTCTGAACTGGGATCCCTCACCCCCACCAAGGAACCACCTCCAGCATCCTGACCTTGGCTCTCACGACATCTGCCCACGGCAAGCATCCAGTGCCCCGTGCCCTTTCTACAGCCCTGGGCGACTCACGGGGAAGGCCAGGAGGCAGATGGCCTGTATCCAGTCACCCCGCTCTGCAGTGGGGGCCGCCAGTGCGTACAGGCGCTCCGTAGTCTCCAGGAAGAAGGTGCTGGTATCCCGGGGGCTGCTGGCCTCCCCTCCGGCCTCAGCCACCCGCAGGCAGTCACTGAGGCGGATGACCCTCCGGGGGGCCTCTCCCCGGCGAGGCTTCTCCGGGCCCTCCTGGAGCTCCAGCCGGGCCAGGGCGCAGCCCGACCCTCCGTACAGCGCCGCCCCGAACCGGCGCCATTTCTGCCCCCAGATGCGTAGCAGGTGGGGAGATGGAGAGATGGTGCCCAGCGGGGAGAGAAGGACCCGGGGGAGACAGAGGTGAAGATCGGGGGAGACCCAAGGAGGCAGAGAGCCTAACAGAGGCCTTAGGAGTTAGAAAGCATTGGAGATGCACCCCAAGCAACCCAATAAGAGGCCTACAGTGACAGCAGAGAGGAAACCAATGGCAAGAAAGGCACAGGAGTGAGCCCCATGGAGGCGACTGCAGGGCGGCCGGGCAGGCCCAACCCAGGGGATCCAAGTCAAGAGGCAGAAAACCTGCGAGTCCCGGAGCCCAGAGGGCTGAGGAGGGCAGCCCAAGGGCCCAGACTGGGGAGCATGCTTCTCATTCTCTGTGAGGCCCCATAGAAGGCCCTGTCCCCCGGAACCTCAGCTGACCCTCCTGAACCTTCCCGCCTCATCCTCTGACAAGTTAGGCCATGAAAGAGACAGAGAGAGGAACCCCGGGGTGTGTCCGCTGAGGGAAGGAAGACGTCCTCATTCAAGGAGGCCAAAGAAGGAAAAGGAGTTTGGGCACAATGGGGCCCTGGCTCCCAGAGACCCCATTTCAAGTCCAATAGCAGCCAAACGTACCCCACTGGGGCAGGAAAGGAGGAAGGAACCTCCACGGCAACCCTGAAGTATCCCCTCCATTGTGCCTTCCATTCCTCCCCAAGGTGTCCCGGTGAGAAGATGTCACCACAGAGCAAGAAAGGCAAGAAAAGCAGAGTCAGAGCCCTCTTTTTCCCCCCTCCTCCCGGGGCAATGGCTGTCAGCAAAGAGCACAGTTTGGAGCCAGCTCGCAGAGGCAAGAGCTGCTAAGGAAAGAGCCCTCCCAAGCTTGTACTCTGGGCCCAATGTGGTAGATGGCACAGTCTCCACCATTCCATAAGGGTTTTGGAACATTCCGGGGCCTCCTCTCCTCCCCGGGGAAGTCTCTAGCAGCCCCCCAGCCCCTCGGCTCAGCCCCAGCCCAGCCGTGCTCTTCCTACCTTCCCAAAAGTCTGCTGCTGCTGGAGGTACAGGAAGCCCTGCTTCACCGCCACGTCCTCCATCTTCCCACCATCCTGGGCCCCTGAGCTTCAGCTCTCTGCTTCCACTCCCGCCCTCTTTCTCTCCTCTCTGCCCTATGTTCCCCCTTCTCTCAAGTTCATTTCCTCTCTGCCTAGAGTTCTGCATTATTCTCGTCTGCTCGATGACGACAGGCTGATAAGCCCTGTGGTTTCTTGCTCTGTGTGTATGTGTGTGTGTGTTTTCTTTTTGATGAGTGAGTTTCACACTCAAGCCTCCTGCATTTTCAGTGAGTAAGAGAGAATTTCCAAAAAGCCAAACTCCAGCGCTTTGGTGAGCAGCAACTCAGGTACAGAGACCCAGAAATGGAATTAGACAGTAAAACCAGTAGCCAAAGGCCCCCCATGCTCAAGCTGGATGCTTAGCGTTACGGAGCTAGGAGAGAACTTAGAAATCAATCAGCCCAAGTCTGTCATTTAAAAATGAGGAGACAGGCTCAGGAAGGTCTGAGGGATGGGTTCAAGGCCACCAAACCAGAACCCAGGTCTCTCAACTCAGTAGGAGCTGAGCCACACTCACACACACTGGACACATGAGCCTCACCCCTTTCACACACTCCACTGCAACAGTTTCAGTCTGTGGGGAGCACTCCCTGTCCCCCACAATGACACACGCCTACACCACCTCCTTGAGCTTCTAGAAACATGAACATTCCCACACTGAAACATGCTATGCCCCCTGAGCACATCTCAACTGTCGGAGTTCACCTTCTTTCCAACCTTTGAGAGCTTTATAAAGACACTGGAGTTCCACCTGAAGGTTAGCTTTTTAAGTTACAGTAGCAATTCTTATATATTTTTTTTAAAAAGCCTTACAATTATCAAAAGTGCTTCACAGTTACCAAAGGTTCCAGGCACACACTGTCTCCAGGCACCCTATCTAACCCTGAAAGAAGGAAGAGCAAGTATGAACACACCTGTTTGCAACCCTCCTGAGGTCACAGGGGCAGAGAAGGAAGTACCGGAGCAACTGATCTTTAATTCAGCAGTCTTTTTATTGCTGACCCCTAAGTGGGATCCAGACTCCATGCAAGAAGATACATTGCTTTGGGGAAATCGAAGCTCCCCAGAGAATATTTAACTTAGATCCAGATGGTTTAGAGAAGCAATCTGAAGGAGGCATGGTGCAGAAATGTTGGGGGAACCAGAGAACTAGACCAGCACTCTTGGGGTAACCCCACAATGGGTGCTTATGTAACTGAGCCATTTCCTCTCCCACAGGGGTTCGGCTGCCTTAGGAACGAGAGCAGAACAGTGCACCACTCAGACCTTCTGCTGCACATGCCATGTGCTTTACCAAAACAGCTCTGAAAGATAAATGTTATGAGTTCTGGGAGGAGAGGACTGAGTCACGTAAAGCTCACGGCACTCAGCCCAGCTGCCTGGATTTGAACAGGTGAATCCACAGACCAAGGGGGAACCAAGCATGTCGGTGCAGGAAAAGCTCCTTGGGAAGTGGTTAGGAGTATGGAAATGGGTGGCCTATTCCATTTCTCTAGTCCCCTAGGGGAGGCAACACTACCTGGGGGCTGCATGGTGTGTGGTGAGCTCAGCGTCTCCTTATGGAGTGAGAAAAGAAGAGCTTTTGGGTTTTTTTTCTTAGGGCCATCCTGGGGGCTGCCAGAGCAGTGCCTTTCAAACTTCAATGTGCAAATCTTGTGAAGAGTGTAGATTCTGATGCAGTAGGCGTGGAGTGAGACCTGAGATGCTGATGCTGCTGGTGGGTGGACCAGACCTGAGTTTGAGGAGCAAGACAACAGAGGATGTTCCCCCCACCACGTTCTCTGATCACCTCCCCGCGAAGTCGATTGGACACATTCCACTCAGAACCACAGGGGGGCACCCGAGCTTGCCAGATTACTTGGAAACTATTTAAACCTGGAGGCCTGAGCCCCAGGAATTTCAGACACCCCGCATGCCATCCCTTGCCCGTGGGAGCTAGAAAAGTTCTCTTCCTGTGGCTGTTGTCTGCAGCAGGAGTGAACTCAGAGCAACACCCACTTTTCCTAGCAGGACTTGTGGGAAACCCACAGAGGAAGTACTAACCCCAGTAACTTTCTGTCTGGCCACAGGCAAATCCTGTGAGCAGGGACCCAGAAGAGATAGCTCCAAGACACAGCAGAGGGACAGAGAACCAGAGGCCCTTAGGTTACCCAGGCACCAATGATAGGGAGAGAAAGCAGCAAAGAGGAAAGGGTCCCAGTGGTTTATATTGAGGTCTGGGTGGGGGTGGGGTGCCCCTTGGCTCCTCATGGCTCTTATTGGAAAGAAAGGGACACCCACACACACCTCATTTGTGCCTCAATATTCGCCACCAGGACGCTTTCCTTTACAAAGGTTTCTCTCAGCGGGAGTTAGGAACCATACAGATCGAGAGATCACAGCTGCAGGAACTTGGCAACTTTTTGTTACTATCCTCACCAGTGATTAGCAACTAAATCTTTAACACAAAAGGGCTTCTGGGCTTGTCTTTGGGGGGAAGAAAGGAAGGAACAGAAGAGACTGATTCCTTGGACATGTCTGGAGATTAGGCAACCCCCCCTCCGCCCGAGGATGAACGGGGAGGTGCAGCTACTCAAGGGGCAGCTCTGGACACACAACAGGAAAGAAGGTATAGAATGGGCAAGGAGCTGGGGGGGGTCCTGAGAAGGATGGAGGACTGAGCACAGAAAAAACGTGAGCGGGGTTCATGAAAGATTCCATCCCTGCCTCCTCCCACACCAGTGGCTCCTGACCATGGGGAGGAAGGACCAGTCTCTTGAGTTTCATCCCCAGTCCTCACCCTTTCTCCACTACGTATATCATTATTAACATAATAATAATGTTACTTAACATTGTGATAACACTTCAAACTCTTTATGTTCTCATAAGACCCCAAATGCACCCTAGAATGAGGCTGAGATAGGAAGAATTTAATTAACTCAAAAGTTTTGTTTTTGTTTTTTGGTTTTTTGCGGTTTTTTTGAGCATCTACTCTGTGCAGAAGTAGGAGGGACAGAGCATAAACAAGACATATATAGAATCCCTGTTTTCATCGTGGTTCTTTTCTAGTTGAAGACTCAGACAATGAAAAGAATAAATATGTAACTAAATAGTTTTGTACAGACAGTGATCAGTGCTGTAAGTATGACAGTGAAGGGGTCGGGGACAACTTTCAATAGAGCCGGTGAGAAAAGCTTCTCTGAGGAGATAACAACTGAACTAAGACATCAGTGATAAGAGGGAACCAGCCACTTAAAGATCTGAGGGGAAAACATTCCAGGCAGAAGTTCCTTCAAGGGCAAAGGCCCAGAGGCAGGTACAGCTGGATGTGAGGAAGTGCAAGAAGGGCAGAATGACCAGAGCATTGTGAGCCAGAGGGGACATGGAGAGAGGGTCCCATCACATGGCCTCTTGGTCTATAGCAAAGATTTGGAATGTACTCTAAATGTAATGGGAGGCCACTTGAGGATTTTTAAGCAGGGCTGTGAATGATCTGATTTATGATTTTAAAAGGATATTCTGCAGCTATAGGGAAAATGGATTATCATGGGGCAAGACAGGAAGCAGGGAAAGAAAGGACTGTATTATCAGAGCCCAGGATAAATGTGATGGTGGCCTGGATCAGGGTGCTAGCAGTGGTGATGAAGAAGAGTGGCCAGATTTGGGTATGTACCGGATGTAGATTCAACAGGCCTTGCAATGGATATGGGGGGGACTGTTGAAACACTAAGTAATCAGGGCAACTCCTGGGTTTTTAGTTTGAGCAACTGGGTGAATGACAGTATCATTTACTGAGAAAGGGAAGATAGAGGGAGAGAAACAGGTGTGGGGAAGGGTTTTGGTGGGGGGTGGATTTGGGCCTGGCCCACAGGGAGCTGCTATTTCTACGCAATCAAGCAAGTAGGGAATTCGAAGACTGCCACTGCAATCATCACGTCAAGAAGACACCAAGGAAGCACCTGACCCACCACCCCTGCTCTCTACCCTCAGGGAGCTAAGGATTGGACATTGGAAAGTTGTTGAAAAACAAAAACAGAAAAATCCCACATCTCAGGGTCTAGACCTGCCAAAAGCAACAGTCAAAAGCTCTGCCTCCAAAGTCTTCTCTGAGTGAATCTAATTGGCGGAGCCGAACTTGCATACAGAACCCTAGCTGCAAGGAAGTCTGGGTAATGTAGTTTTTAGGTGTCCTACCTCTGCAAATCAGGAAGACACACTCGGAGGAGGACGAGGCTTGAAATGAATGCTGAGTACCAGTCCTCTCGATCCACAACAGAAAGTGTGTGTCATTCACTACTATAATCAGTTCCATCGCACGTGGTGGCCCCTAGTCAATACAAACTTCAGACAACCAATACTCTCAGAATCCAGCTAAAATCTAATCTGGGGGCCATGATTGGAAGCCAGGGTGGAATCCAATTGAAAACGGGATCCGGCATTATCTAACACGGATCATTCCTAGTGGGAAAGGCTGGAATTGGCCTCAGCAGGCAGAGCCTTATCTGACCTGACCCAGAGGGATGGCTTCCCCACTCAGACTGAGCCAGGGGTCCTAAAACTCCTTTATCACTCCCCACCACCACCTCCCCCAGCTTCTGACCCCTCTCAGGAGGCAGCCTAGACTGCTGGTTAAGATAACAACCTATTGGGGAAGATCGGAACCGTGCCTGCTGCACGTTTCCAACATCACCACTCTTTGGCGGCTACTTCCATGAATGTTCATCGTGGAGAAAAGGATAGAAATGGAAACAAGGAGATTTGGATTGCTGGTAAAACCCAGGATCAGAGAGCAGTGGCTCCTGTCCACTGGAGCTGAAAGACACAAACAAATTCGGCCACCGTCGGCAGTGTAAAGAATAATGTCGGCGCCCCAAGCGGGGGTTTTGGGCGGTGGGCGCACCGGAAGACCCCCCTGGGGGTGTGGTGTTACAGCAGTGGCGCGGCCGCAGAGCGGTAGGGAGCGTCCGGGGGCACGTCGTGAGGACACTCGGGAAGAGAGGAATCCGCCAGGTGCAGGGGTCTGGGCGGGGACAGGTCCTGGCCCCTCGAGGAGCCCTCGCGAAGCCGATGAGCTAAGGCAGAGCCAACTCCCGCTACCGCTCTCGCCCGCCCGCCGGAGCGAGCACGGCCCCTTTAAAAACCATGTAAACAAAGCTTTGTTCCCCCGGCCCCCTCCCCTCGCGCCCCTCGGTCCGCTCCTTCCTCCACCCGCCCGCAGCGTCTCCGGGCCGCTGACGTTGCCGCGCCTTTACGCCGTCCCAACGGCGCTGCGCATTCTCCAACCGCGGCCCCGGCCGCCCGGGCCTACGCAGCCGGGCGGTGCTACGCCGCGAGCGCTGCGCGACGAGCCCCCAGCGCGCAGGCGCAGCGGCGACGGCGGCGGCGGCGGCGGCCCGGCCGAGGTGCGCGCTGGGGGGGAGGGGGGCCGGAGAGGAGCATGAATGGAGCAAAATGGCGGATCATGTGCAGGTGAGAGGAGCCGCGGGGGAGGGGGCGGCCGCGGAGAGTGGGGAGTGGGGTCGCACGCAGCCCAAGGGGCTCGGGCCGGCTCGGGGCTCACCGGGCCCGCGCCGCCGCCACTCGGGGCTCCGGAGCCGCCGCCCGTCCCGGAGCTCTGGGGCCTTTCCCGCCTCCTGGGCCGGGGGCCTCCTCCATCCCCTCCCACCCCGTCCCACGCCTCTCGCGCTGGGCTGGAGGTTCAGGGATCGGCGCCCCAGCTGGCACAGCCTACATCGCTTATCAGTGACTGCCCTCCCACTGGAGGGAGGCCTCTTGCAAGTCCTCAGTGCCCCCCAAGACGGGGAGGGGAGGGAGACCCCTTGCCGACTCTGTCCTGAGGGGAACTTCCCCATCACACCCGCCAGCCCTAAACAGATAACAAAAAGAATACCTCGCGCTGACAAACCTCGCTCTACCGAGTCTTTCCCGCCGCCTTCCTCTTCACGCCCCCGAGTACAAGAGACCCCCCTCCGGCCTCCTCCCCCCTCCCACGGATGCGTCCTACACTCCCCCACTGCTGATCGCACAGCCTGCAGGGCCGAGCTCCCCCGTCCTCCAAAATGGGTGCTCAGGCCTGGGCCCGCCCTCCCTCCGGTGCCCCTATCCCCAGTGAAGGAGTTGAGTGCCCACACCTCCTCTGAAACACGGGGTGGAGGGGGTGTGTCTGAAACGAGAGATGCAACGTTGGGTGCAGACGTTGCTCTGGAGGGTCCTGATCGGGCTCCAGGGCTGCCCCAGGCGTGCTTTGGGCCCAGGCCACTTTTCTTCAAAGACACGGCACAGGCCCTAGGAAGGGACAACCCATACCGAACCTAATAGTAGCTGTAGGACTCAGGGTTATTTCTTGCAAACTCGATAAAGTTTTTCCTCGCTGTGCTTTAGATCTGATATTTTTGTGACAGTTATTGTTACAAATCTGTTGTCAGAAACCTTTGGATTTTCTAGCAGAGGTTTTGTATTGTGGGAAGTAGAAAGAAAAGAGGATAACAAGTGTCGCCTTATTTTGCATACTGTATAGTTATCATTCCTCGAGTAAAGAGGATGATTTTATTCCTCACATTATGTCTGCAAGGAGGTGGATGGTGTGACTTCTACCAGTTTCTTTGGGAGAGAAGGGACTAAATAAATTCTCAGGCCAGGGATCAGTAGAGTAAATCTTAGAAGTGTGAGGTACAAGTTATCAGGACAGAATTATATCAAAAATTGTAATCACAGATGGAAGACCACAGGATTTGTGTTTCAAAGCCAGTATCATGGCCTAATTCAGAAGTAGCAGTAAAACTTGGTACAAGGTGATAGTAATAATAATAGTGAGCACCTTGAGTTTTATAGCAGCCATTTCTAAGCGTGAAGGATTTTTTATGTGTTGTTTTTTTTTTTAATTCTTCCATTTTAAAAGAGTAGATAGGCAAGAA
The DNA here is from genome assembly GCF_005190385.1 of Monodon monoceros. NCBI lineage: Eukaryota > Metazoa > Chordata > Mammalia > Artiodactyla > Monodontidae > Monodon > Monodon monoceros. The sequence continues at coordinate 15,826,318 of NW_021703782.1, read as the reverse complement.
CTACTTCTGTCATTTTGAAGAAACAAACCAAAGCACAGAACTTTTATGAGATTTGCTTAGGGTAAGGCTAAAGTGGATCAAAGGCTTTTGACTTTGGGTCCCGTGCTCTTATCTGTTGGGGGAAAAAAAAGTAGTGTCTGTGAGCATTCCAGAACATGGTTTGAATAGATAGCCTTTCTGAATGATGCTTTGGAAGGCAGAGGAAGTCCGTGTACTTTTATGAATATACATCTGTTTTATCTCATGCAAAGAAGTTTCTCTTAATGTGATCTCTCCCACCTTTTGAACAAAAAGGTTGTCATTCCTCACCAGAGGAAAGTCAAGATGGGTCAAAGCAGTCTTCATAACAATTATGTCTCAAAGGAGGGTCTGCCTTATTTTTAGTAAGGGGATTTTTTCCCCCACCCATCCCCAAATAAAAATCTACCAAATTAAGAATTTATTAATTTTTCAAAGCAAAGAGGACTATGCCAGTCCATTGTTTTATTTGACTTTGGAGAGTTGTAGTATGTTACTCTCTAAATTAGCGGTCTTTATAACAACAGGGTGAGTTTGCGAGAGCTTTTTCTCTTTAAATAGAATGGGGCATATTGCTTTTCTTTGTTAGACCACTAGATTACTTTTAGTATTGGATACTCGGAAAGTTGAACGTGGTACCTTATTGTAGCAGAAAACCTTCCCAAGAAAAAGATAGATTCTCCCCTGTGTGGAAAGAGTAAATAAATGAAAAGATGAAAGACAAATCTGAAGTGCATTGAGGGGGAATATTTCTGAAAACACTATTGGAACATGAAGTTTATAAAGGAGCCTATCAAAGGTTCAAGACTGATTATTTGAAAGTTTCATAGTAATACTAAATAGTTGACTCATTATGTATCTAGTGCTTGTCTGAACCACCAGGGTGAGCAGGTTTTTTTGTTTTGTTTTTTTTCTATTGACACTAAGCAAGTGTCATATGATTCTCAGGCTGGAGTCCTGAGCATCTCTTCTGATAAGTGTTTAATGGAAGTCACAGAATGGTAGTAATGGGAAAATTGTAACATTTGTGTCTTTTAGCTCTGTTGGTGTCATAGTCAAGCCTCTTAAGAAGAGAGACTTGTAAGAAAGAATCTCCTTGTTGCGATGAGTTTCTTATTCTTGGTCTTAGATGACTCTAACACCCACCATAGAGGCAGTGATTAACTGTTTAAAAAAAAAAAATCAAACTCATTTGTGTTTATCTTCATAAAATGAACACTCCTCCTCCTTTTTTTTTTAATATCTAAAGTTAGATAAGATAATGAGGATTCAGTATTTCCACTTGCTGACTACTTATTGTAAGGAAATGAAGATGGCTTAGTGTACAGTGGTAATGAAAAAATTAAGGATCAGATGTTAGCTTCAATAGTGCTAGCTATATTCAGGCTCTTGAGAGGAAAAGGAAAGCGTATATAATAATTGTATATTAAGTATATTTAACATATAATTATATGTAAATATATTAAATGAAGGATAACTCTGGAGTTCGTTGGATTATTATGTTGTTATGCTGGGCCTTACCCACAGTCTTACAGTATTATTTACTGGGCTCTATATTATGACTGTAGTAACAGAAAATACGATTTTCAGATAGTCATATTTGTTTAAATATTGACCACCAGTGTAACTCTAGAGGGTCAAGAAGAATCATTTAAACTGGCAGGTTAAAATTTAACAGAGTGCAAAAGTTTAGCCTGATTAGAGCAAAAGATAGTTGTCTTTTTAGCTTTTAAAAATATGCAAGGAAACATCAGAGGATCTACCCGTGGTTCATTTTGAGAAGAGAATTCTGTACAACTTTCGAACATTTTTAATGGGAAAAAAAGAAAAAACAGTTACTTTTCTAACTTTCTTTCAGTTAAGCTAATACCATAAAGTTTAATGTGTGCAAGGCCCTTTGCTGTGCTGGGCACTGCAAAGGATTCCAGGCTGAGAAAGATACTGGAGCCAGACTGCTGAAGTGTCAAATTCTAATGCTGTGTTGGGCAGGCTTCAGAAGGCAAATGGATACAAGAACTTAATACATTGATTTCAAAGCATGCTACGTTTGTGTTGGATGATATGAAAGAGCTACGTCCCCTCACTCACCCCAGCTACCTCTTCTGTGGATTTGTATAAATAATATGTCTGTATTTTAAAAGAACATATTTATATGTACTTGATAATTCTGATTTAGTGTTACTTCCTCTCGTGAGAAAAACCTTCAGAAAAATTAAGGGTTGTATATATGCATGTAGTATCATTCAAACACTTATGCAATAAAACAAAATATATTACTGTAATGGAATCTCTATTTAGATGGAGGTAGGAGAAAGGAGCATTAAGAAGATCCCTGGTCTGTATCTTACAGATAAATTAACTTCCATTTGATCCAGAAATTGATATTCATAACCACCAGCTGTATTTTCTTTTTTCTTGGTTGGGTTTTGAAACCAATATTGTACCACAGCCCTTGGAGAAGGGAAAGTTGCCAGTTTAAACCGATAAGCTGATGTCTCTGTAGGTACAACTACTGAGGCCACTTTGCTCACTTTAGTATACTAAGGAAGATAGTATTTAGATGTTGCATCATTTTTTTTTTAACACCAAACGTATATTATCTCACAGGTGTTCTGAGTCAGGAATCCGGGAGTGGCTTAACTAGATGGTTCTAGTTCAGGGTCTTTGATTTGCCCTCAAGCTGTGAGCCAGGCCTGCAGTCCTTCTCAAGGCTTGACTGAGGATGGAGAACCTGTTTCCAAGCTCACCCACATGCTCACTGGCAGGCATCATCAGTTAGTTGCCTGCAGGCAGATGGGCTAGGGGCCACAGTGCCTCACTGGCTGTTGTCTGGAGGTTTCAGCTCTTTACCACATGGACCCTTCCTAGAACATAAATTTTAAGAACTTCTTTTTTTCATTATGTAATGATGTCTGCTATGTATAAGTGACCCATCTTTGTTACTGTTTTTTTTTTTTAACCTCTTTTTGAAATATACCTTCGGACAGGTGCAAAACTCGTAACTGTTCAGCTTGATGAATTTTCACAAAGTGAACACTCTTGGGAATTCCTGGTGGTCCAGTGGTTAAGACTCCACACTTTTCCTGCCTAGGGACCAGGTTCGATCCCTGGTCAGGGAACTAAGATCCCACAAACTGCACAGTGCCGCCAAAAAAAAAAAGAAAAAAAAAAACCCAAAGTGAACGCTCTTCTAACCAAGACCGAAATCCACAATATTTTCAATGCCTCAGAAGTCCCTCTGGTGCCCCCCACTCAACAACTACCCATAGATCCTTCTGCCTGAGGGTAACTATTGTACTATCCTGCCATTTGATTTTTAAGTATGCTTTTAGGAGTCCAGCTGAGGAAGGCCTGTCCATGAGAGCTTGAACTTCAGAGCCAGGGGAGAAGCTGTATAGAGCAGTGGTCCTTCAGCTTTGGGGGGAGTTGGTTGGTTTTTTTATTTTTTTAGAATGTAATGGAAGCTGTGTGCTCTCTAAGGAGGGAAAGTATACCTACACAAAGATTTCCCTACAGTTTCAGGCCATTCATGAACTTTAGAACTCGAGTTTAAAGATACATTCCTTTTTAGATGAAATGCTTACCACATTTTATTGAGAAACTGATTTACAAGTCTTTCTCTTTTGACCTGTGTGAAAGGCTAGTTCTCGGTCTCACTATGTATTCCTGGAGAGTTACATGCAGGCTGAATTTTTAAATATTGAATTCTTGAGGATGATTAAAAACAATTAATGACTATTAAGCATCTGATGGCCTGTTCTTAGACACATGCAAGAAAGTACAAGATGTAATGCCCTATTTTCGGGGGCGTTGCATGTTAATTGGAGAGATAACGAGCCTGGGCTGAGTTGTGAATTTGCAGTGAGACATTGGTTTTTGTCAGCATGTCTCTGAATGAAGGGACTATTGCTCCCATCACCTTTTTCCTCCATTCCAGTACATCTGAGTTCACGCCCCACACTTATAGTGACTCACTGTGACAGGGAATTCTCAATGGAATGAGATTGGTACCCAGGAGTCATATCAAAATCTTGCGGAAAGGAGGGGAATTGTCAAAAATTGGGTCTTAAGTATATCTGATATTTGCATCCCTCGCTCTTCACTCCTTCATACATGTTTGTGCGCACGCACACGAAAACACACATGCACACATGCTCCTACCGTCATAAATGGAAAAGATGTGTTTGAGAGAAGGCAGCATTGGAAACTTCATGCTAGCATTTATTGGACCTTTAGCTGCTTGCCATTTTACATGATCTCATTTAATGCTCACAGCCAGTCTATAAGGTAGGTATCATAGAGATAATAGTAATGGAATGTTCCTTGAAATAGGTTGATGAAAGGACTTAGTGTCTCCAGAAGACCGGAGAACTGTTGGAAGATTTAGGTGACAGTTGTGGTGGTGGTTATTGTACAACTTACTGGTGGGGGACCTTGGTTGGGGGTAGATGAAAGGGTGACAGCAACATTTATGGAACATCTGTTATGTGCCAGCATGATGCTAAGCTCCTTTATTTGTATTATGCCATTTAACTGGGCAATTCATTTAGTCTCCTTGAACCTGGATTAGGTGATCTCTTAAGTCCCTTATACTTCCAGCATTGTGGCCGGCATTTCCAGTTGTCATTCCTTACCGTTCTCTCCCAAGTAAACTACATGTTCTCAATTCATATGTACATTGTCATAAATTTTCCTAAAATATTTTTGCTCATACTAGTATTTCCATTTCTTCTATCTTAAATATGCCTTCCTCTATCCCACCTCCCAATTTCTTAACTCTCAGAGGTGGTGTTTTTTTTGGGTGGGGGTACTAATAGTCTGTAGCACATCTCACAAACTGAGCTCTGATATACCCCAAATAATAAGTAAAGAGCCCTCTTAGTTGGACAGTAAGTAGTGAAGGACATTTTCTGTGGGCCAAGAAATTAACATCATTAGTCAGATGTTGTTGCTTGTAGACTGAAAAATGATTCTCACTTAAAAGTCCCTGGGTTTAAACCTCTCTTAGAGAGAAACTAGTTAGATGAAAAGCAGTCAGAATGCTTTCCTATAAATACCTTGGAAAACAATTAGATTAATAGAATATCCCTTGTACTACATCAGGAAGTTGTGATCCTACAGCTCTGGTGGCCTTTTAGAAGTTTTAAGTGTATGAATGTATGTTGGTCACAAAAGGTGATCTCATTTCTATTTTGTATGATAAGAAATTATGGTATTTGAAGTGTGTAGTCTCAGAAAGAATTGAGAGCTATGCTAGACATATGCCCTAAAATTTGAGTCAAGTTTATGATTAAATGGGGTGTATTTAAGGTCAGAAATGGGAAAAGCAGTGTTTTTTAAAGGATTTTTTCCAAATGTATTTAGTATTGTTTGCAGAGTTTTGAAAGCTTGTGTCCTAAGTTTGGCAAATCATTTCAACTCTCTTTTTTTTTTTTAACTGAGTCACCTCCACTAACTCCTGAATTTTGGTATTTTATTTCTCTCTTCCAAAAGGACATTGTCTAAAGTCAAGCATGACATTTAATTTGACTCTAGGAACCTGTAACACCATTTGCTCTGAAAAGAATCTGGGAAGCCATATTTGCATTTCACATATCTGTACTCAGTTAAAAAAATAAAACTCCATCCCAATTTTGCCCAATGTATAGCCATAAATTATTTTAAATATTATTTATTTTGTGTTAGTGGGTGATTTTTTTTTTATCATTAACTTGTCATTGACCCATCTGACAAGTCGCTGTAAGGTCTTGTCAGAAACTAGTCTAGAATTTAAAAGAATGAATAAAACTTGCTAGAAAATGGGACCTTGTTTTCTTTCCTTTTAATATTTTTGAATTGATAACGTCATTCCAGAGTTGAGCAAGTTTCATCAAGCCTTCGTAAGCATATAACAAATGTTTTTAAACAAATTGAATCTGAGCAACAGGTTCGTTGTTGTTGTTTTGTTTTGTTGTTGTTGCTTTTGAATAAGGACAGTATCTCAGAGGCGTTACAAATGAAAGCTTGTTTTAACATAAAGCATTATTTACTAATTCTTGGAATCTTACATTTTAGTCTAACTTAAAATACATGTTCCAAACAGGGAGATCAGAATGTTGTGAACAGGAAAGATTTCAATTCACAGAATTCCTAAAACCTGTCCCTTCAAAGCTCTTTGATATAGGTTACTATTAATGTGCCCTGCAGATCCCATCCGCTGTGATAGTGTGAGACTTCAGAGTAACTTAATCTATCCCTCCCTTACCCATCTCCTCAAATTTAAACAGCACTTACAAAAGTGAATATATCAGTTCACAGAGATTGCTGTAAGTCTGATGCCAGTGGAATCAAGACTTTCTTTAAATCACCTTTATGTGTACAGTAAACAGCATCCATTTAAAGTGTACAATTTGACAAATATATACCTGTGACTGTTTCACCACAATCAAAATACAGAACATTTCCTCCTGACTGCAGTCTACCCCTCCCTGAACCCTCAGCCCCCAACAGTCCTGATCTGCTTTTTGTCATTGTAAATTAGTTTGTATATCCTAGAGTTTTATGTAATGAACTTACTATGTACTCTGGTTTTTTACTTGTTTTGCTCAACACAGTGATTGGAGATTCATTCAGGTTGTTGCATAGTATTAGTAGTTGGTTACTTTGTATTGCTGAGTAGTAGTCCATGGTATGAAGTACCACCCTTTATGTATCCATTCACCCCTTGGAGGGGGGGGTTGGTGTCCAGTTTTTAGTCCCTGTGAATAAAGGGACTATGAGTATTCATACGGAAGTCTTTGTGTAGACACAGATTTTCTTTTCTCTTGAGTTAAGTACTTGGAGTAGGATGACTGGGTCCTGTGGTATGGTTAACTTTTTAAAGAAACTGTCAATTTTCCAAAATGATTGTACCATTTTACTTTCTCACCAGCAGTGTAGAATAGTTACAGGGAATCCATATCTTCACCAGCCTTTGGTATTGCCATTCTTGTGGGACCTTACTGCGGTTTTAGTTGGCATTTCCTTGATGACTAACAGTGTTGACTGTCTCTTCCTGCGCTCACTGACCTTTCTTGTATCTCAGAGGTTCGCGAACCAGGCTGGTGGTTTGGCCCTACAAACTGTTTTTGTATGGCCTAAAAACTAAGAACAGTTTTTACATTTTTAAATGGTTGAAAAAATCTAAAAGAGAATAATATTCCATAACACATGATAATTACATGAAATTCTGATTTTTTTAATTCATAAATAATAGTTGTAATGGAACACAACCATGCGAGCTCCTTTACACATTCATTGTGTATGGCTACTTCTGTGTTACAATGGCAGAGTTGAATAGTTGCAACAGAGACCGTTTGGCCTACTAGCCCACAAAGCCTAAAATATTTACTATCTGGCCTTCGACAGAAAAAATTTGCAGACTCCTGGGGGTTGTCCCCTCAAATCTATTGCCTGACTTCTGAGTGGGGAGAGGGCTAGCCCGGTATGGTTCTAACCCAAGCCCAATTTGACAGGAACCAGATCAGACTTGATCCATTTTGTTGACTGTGGCATTTATACTGCACTGTCCAAAATGGTAACCAGTAGCCACATTTTGCTATTTTAATTTAAATTAAAAATTAAGTTCTTCACTCACATTTCAAGTGCCCAGTAGTCACATGGTGACTGCCATATTGCACAGTGCAGGTATAACATCTTTCCATTATCATGGAAATTTCTTTTGGACAGTGCTACTCTAGAATAATAAAAATTTGCCACAAAACCAGAGATTGGACGCAGAGGTGGAGCGTAGGTTATAGAATTGCTTTCCTGTATGCCTGTAAAAATAAGCTAAATCCTCATTCTCCCAGGTATGTGAATGTAAATGGATATATCAAATAATTTACTTAAGATTACTTACTGTTTATGCTATGAACCTATGATATGTTTGTTCTCTTAGCCAAGGGAGTGAGAGGAAGCAGTCAAATCATAAAAGAAATTCAGAATCTACTGATAGGAAGAAGTGTTTTAGGGACTTCTAAAAAGTACCCTAAATGTATTCTCCCTCAAAGCACTTTGCAAAAACAAACCTTCTAAAATCCCCGTGTATTTGTAACCACTTTACAGATAAGATGGAGGGAGAATATTGAGGAAGGTATTAAGCCGTTACATCACTTATTCAAGGTGCTAAGTCTTGATATAGTAGCAATTCTGGTTCCCTTCAGCTACTAATTTTAAAATATTATTGACCTTAAAGTATCTCATAATTATAGCATTAGCTTTGAAAATAACCCAGAAATATTCTAAATTAAAATGGTTGAGATGACCTATTTTAAGGTTGTATTTAAAGGCTTTCCTTCACATCGGTGAAAACTGTTTTTTGTGGTTCGACTCTTGGAGGCAAGCATAACCAATGCTGAATACTGAAGTGATGGGTCAATAAATATATTATCAAATAGTCACCCTCTTCTTTAGCAAAAAAAATGTACTTATTACAGTAGATGAATTATCTTGTTCTTAACATGAATAGAAGTGTTTATAAGTTTTTGTTGACTGTTCAGTCATGTCAATATAGTACAACCTAGAAATGCTTTGCTGAAGAAAATAAATACACCAGCTAACAGTAAGAAAGTAGCATGTTGGTATTCTAGTGATGTTCTTGTATGTAGATATGAGGAAATGTGTAATGAGTGAGGTACAGCATCAATGCTCAAGGACCTGAATAACTAGAAATGTATACCAACAAGGACTATAGAGTGATATAGGTGATGTGACACATGTATGCATAGAACATAATGAGACATAAATGTTAGTCCTCCTTTGGAGAGCCAGGAAAGGCTTCTTAAAGTAGTGAATGCCTAAACCAGATCTAAAAAGACATGGTATTCTTTCTCCCAGTTGGTAAGCGTATACCAGGCAGAGAGAATACCATAAGCAAAGCTATATATGTTCATGGAACATTCCAGGAAAGTGAAAGCAATGAAATATTGCAGCTGTATAGGGAATAAAGCAGAGCAAGGTAAGAAATGAGACTCTAATGGTAGAAGAGAGCAGAACATGAAGACCCTGTTATATCTTAATAAGGAATTTGTACAGTAGATGTGTAGTTGAAGGTTTTTAAGTAGAAGTGACAGAATAATCACATCACTGTGGTGATGGTATAAAAGATTGATTGGATGTAGACAAAGTAGGAGATGAAGCAGTAGTCTGTGCAAGAAATAATTGGGACTTGAACTAACATAATTTAGCTGTAAGGATGGAGAATTAGGAGACTGATGTTAAGGAGGTTATACTATGGGGTTTGGTTAACAGTTGAATGTGTAAAGTGAGAAGGCAGGCTCCCACATTTCTGGGCAGCAAAGTTGAGAGCAAATGAATGAACAGGATGTTGAAAAGATAGTAAGGTCAGTCTTGAATATACAGATTTTGAGGTGCTGGTAAACATTTAAGTGGAGATGTCCAGTAGGCATTTGCTTACTTGTTGTCCACTTGGGTTGGAACTCATGTTTTCATAGTGAAAGTCCATTTCAGTAGCCTTTAGATATTGTAAATATGTAAAATGTTAGCTGCTCACAGTATACACCTATCATATTTCTTATTAAGTTTTACAGCAACTGTAAAACTTGAGTGAAACCCTGATGTTTTATTCTAGTTTGTTTTCTGAAACACCTTCATATTATGTTACCAGCAGCAGGAGTAAAAGGCTTTTGACAATCAGCAGTGAAATTGGCATGCATGTAATGCGAAAAAGAGGTCATATTCCAAGGAGTTTGAGTAAACCTTACAATGTTGACAACTCTGGCCATCAATATGTCTTAAAGGTTTCTTTATTGTTAAGGCAGTTAAAACCAAATCTGCTTGATCTTGAAGTAAATCTATAACCCTTGGTGTGTTTTGTCTCCCCATCCCATTTTTATCTTTTGGAAAACCAGATTAGTTTTTCTTTATTCCCCATCGGAACTACCGTTTGAGGGGTATCCAGAAAAGACTTCTTTTTTAAAAACTCGTAATTTCTTCTATTAGAGGATTCTCCTAAATCTTCTATTTCACAGCTTGCCTGGTCTTCCTTATTTGGTGACTTGATGAGTTCTTGGCAAACATTTTTCATAGATCATATAATAGTGTAAACTTAAAAGGCAAATAGATACTTTACAAAACTGTTAAGGGAAAAATTATTTAGAATTCCAGAAAATCAGAAAACTGGCATGTACGGGGTGTGTATGCCAAAACATCTTAGGAAACATTTACTCAAAAACTCTTTTCTACTTTTTTTTATCAGAGGGTAAATATGGAACTCTAAATTCTTGCCTCTCTGAATCAGAGTTCAGGGTTCCAAGATTAAGTATTTGTGATTACCTTTATCTTTCTTCCTTTAATATTCTGTTTTGAGCTTCTTATACTTTTTTGTTGAGTCTTCTAAAGGAGTACATACGGTGTTTGGGGTTTTCTCATGGGAAGAGAGATAAGGAGAGTTGAGAAGCTTTCTTCTGAATTTTTAGGCCAGTAAAAACTCTCTTTTCTCTTTATCCCTTTATTTCTTACATTTCTTTCATTCTTACTAACAAGCTTTTAAACATTTTTTAACAATAGTTAGACTGCTAGTCAATAGGCCAGAGGAGATGCTGTCTTAATATCTCAGAATATTAAATCTCACTGTGGCTCAGAAATTACAGGCTGTTCATTCTTGATACAAACAGACTGTTCATTCTTGATACCTGTAATACACAAGTATAAAGAAAGAACATACAAATGGGAGAATTTAAGGAAAGTCGGCTTATACACATTGTATATTGTGTATTTGATATACCCATTGACTTAGAGAACCAAAGACACTTTTCTGTAGGGCAAGAAAATATTAATTGGCATGTGATATACTGTACTACTTTACTGCTACAATTATAGGTGTATCTGACATTCTGAGGTATTAGAAAACTATTAAAATGTCTCCTTATGATGTTATCGTCATTACTGTTGTTTAATGGTTGATGTGCTGTTTTGAAAAATTCCTGTAATTCAAGGATTCAGGGTTATATCAATCATGAGTTCCCCAGTCACATGTACAGATTTGTTTAAGATTGGAATACTGCCCTGACCCCTGTGTTTAAATAGACAGCTATTTTAATGATGTACAATAGTAGCTTGCTTCCTATTTAATATTACATTTTATTTAAGAAAGAGTTTTAAAGCCAGTTAACATGTCTCCACCAAGTATACTGCTTTTTTTTGGGTTTTGGGGTTTTTGTTTTTTTTTTTGCAGTACGCGGGCCTCTCACTGTTGTGGCTCTCCCGTTGTTACGGAGCACAGGCTCCGGATGCGCAGGCCCAGCGGCCATGGCTCACGGGCCTAGCTGCTCTGCGGCATGTGGGATCTTCCCGGACCGGGGCACGAACCCGTGTGCCCTGCATCGGCAGGCGGACTCTCAACCACTGCGCCACCAGGGAAGCCCAAGTATACTGCTTTTGTTTAGCTACAACTGAGTATTTAATGTTTCATTTATGAATGCTATAATTGTATGACATGTCCATGGTAATGAGAATAATAGTGTTACCAGGTTAATGAAATGGGATTAGAATCACATAATTTTTAAGCTAAAAAGAATCTTAGAGTGGGATGATAAAATTTTTAAAAATTCATATGCCCTCTTTTTGGAGGATAGCTAGCTGTATATTATTGTTTTTTAGAGATAATGCAAGAATTTTAACTATCCCAACCATTAAAATCTTAATTTTTTTATACAATTAGCAGAATTAAAGAAAAATTATATGTCATCATGCTTAAAGAAGGTTTATTAGACAAGAATAAGTTTAGACAAGAAAATTATTTTTTTAATTGTGTATTTCATTTCTATGGGGCAGGCACTGTACTAAATACTAGAGATAAAGCAGTGAAGAAAATAGGCATGGTACTTGCTCAGAGATAGATACTCAGAAATTGTACCAATAAATATATATTTACAGTTTGTGATAAGTGATATGAAGGAAAAAGGTTGTATTGAAATCTTTTGAGAGTGATTTCTTATTTTTATTTTTGGGTGGGCATATTAAGGAAAGGAAGGGGACAGTGTACCAGACAAAAAGAAACGGCATGTTTAAAGGCCCTGAGGTCTGGAAGACCTCCCCTCACAGAACTGGAAGAGATCATCCTGGCTGCAGCTTAGTGAACCAGGAAAGATGATGCTACAGAGATTAGCAATCCCTAGCATATGATGGATTGCTTTTCAGGTATTCAGATCAGATTTTCAGAGATTTAAATGATTTATTAGAATGCTCATTCTATAAATTAAATGAAAAGAGCAAGGAGTGAAACTTTGTGTAGTGTTCCAGTTCTGATTTTTAGTTGCCAGGGTGGAAGTTGTAATGGCAAGAAGGAAGCACACCACAAAGGAGATCGTGATTATCTGTGTGATTTTTTTTTCCTTCCTATGTTTTCAGTTTGGCTGTTTATTAGAGTTATGAGAAATGATATGACTAAAATAAGCATATTTGTGTTAGTAAATGGGGACTGTCTTTTGAATAAAATACCTTTTTCCCCAAGATAATTTGTTATCTCTAAGAACTATAATAGTTGTATATACGTTAAAAGTTGTGTTTTGGTATATCGTGTGTGTGTGTGTGTGTGTGTGTGTGTGTGTGTGTGTGTGTGTGTG
>NW_021703782.1:15796776-15813685 GCF_005190385.1 Monodon monoceros | reverse complement strand
GTGTGTGTGTGTGTGTGTGTGTGTGTGTGTGTGTGTGTGTGTGTGTGTATACCTTATTATGTTATACATATATAACCTTGTAACCTTAGTTCCAACTAGCTGGAACATTTATTCTGGTATTCATCAAAAATCAAACCGTTTTCTCCAAGAATATTTAATGCCCTTTGATTAAATCATTCTATTCTGAATATATTGCTATTTACATGAAAAAGTAAAAACTCACATTTTTATTATACTTTTCATTTTATCCATTGAAATTCATTTTGGGGTAGAGATCTAATTTCACTTTTTCCCATGTGGCTTTTCTCAACCTTGTTTATTGTGTAGTCCACTCAGCTTTTCTCCCATGATCTGTATTACCATGACTGTGATACGTTTTCTTTTGGTGTTCTGTCTGTTCCATTGATCTGTTTCTCTGTCCCTCTGCCTATACCATACTCTTAATCGATGTAGCTTTATAATAAATTTGGGTCTCTGGTAAGGCAGGTTCTCCCAAACTTGATCTTCTTCAAAATATTCTCCATTATTCTTGGCCCTTTTTCTCTTCCACATGAATTTTAGGATCAGCTGGTCAAATTTATTATATTCGGTTTGGGTTGCTAATATTTTATTTAGGATTTTTGTAACTTCATAAATGAAAATTGGCCTATAATTTTCTTTTGTCATACTTTGCTCTCCCATTATCTGGTTTTGGTATCAAGATTATACTAGCCTTAGACTCAGGTGAGGAGCTTTCCTATTTTTCTTTCATCCCTCCCTCCTCCCTCCCTTTCTTTCTTTTGTAGAGCAATTTAAATAAGATTGGTATTAGTACTTAAATGTTTGGTAGCATTTACGTAAATGTTTTTTGCAGTGGGGCAGTAGATCTTTTCAGGTAAGTTGTAGTTTTCTAAAATTTTTCATTTTATCAAAGTTTTCTAATTAATTCACATAATGTCCATAGAATTGTTATTTTTTTTAATTTCTGTGCTGTCTTTCTAAGTGAATTTCCTTCTTTCTGCTATGTGCATCTTTTAGTAATTATTTCAGTAATTTGAATAAGAAACTCAGTCTGCTTTTGTCTGAAAATGTTTTTATTTAGCTCTCACTTTTGAAAGATAGTGTAGCTAGAATTAGAAGTATAGAAATACAATACTGTCACTTTCTCTCACCCATTGAAGAGATTATTCCATTGTCTTCCATCTTTTGTCGTCAGGTATTCTGTCAGTCTCCTTATCGTTTCTTTAGTAAAATTACTGTATGTCTTGGCTGGGATATATAGTCTGGAACAGTCCCAATTTTTTACTCCTATTGTCTTGGGATCCCATCTGGTTTAACATTTGTCTCAGAAAAAAAAAGTGTCCCAGTTTGGAAAATAAATTATGTGCTCACTCTATTTAAGATCTAAGATCTTCTCCTCTTTGTTTTACTGCAAAGTGGGATGCGTTGATATTTATTGATTCTGTTTGATACATGTTATATTTCTTGAAATTGGGGATTTCTAGTTTTCATCAGTTCAGGAAAATTCTCTGAATATTGCCTTTTGCATTCTCTATCTTCCCTTCTGGAAACCTTTTTAGACATATGTTGGATCTTCTTGTTCTGTCTCCTGTATGTCTTAACCACTCATATTTCATGTCTTTTTTTTTTTGTCTAGTCTGCATAATTTCCACAGATTTCTCTTTTAGTTCACTAACTCATTCTTCAGCTGTGATTATTCAGCTGTTTAACTCATCTTCTGAACTTTTTGATTTAATTGGCTTATATTTTCCAAAGTTTTATTTCGTATTTATTCAAATCTGCCTCTTCTTTTTTTCAAGTGTCTTGTTCTCTTAAGGTTTTGATTATTTCAACATCTGTACTCATCTCTGTCATGTTATCTTATGTGAATTTCTTACAGGTTTAATTCTTCTGTTGGTCTGCTGATTCTTGCTCTCTTCATGTTTTCAGTCTTAGATTATGAGATAAACTGGAATAGAGAGTTGTCTGTGGAAATCTTGTGTGGCCTGGATCAGATGTGCCCTCTAGTGGAGAGGTTTTATATTTAACTCCACCCGTCAAGAAGCACCATTGGCCCAAGGTCAATTTATATGTTAACTTTCTTACCTGCGATTTCCTGAACCAGAGTTTGACACCAATCCTTGGTTACAGATTCTCAGGAGATTTTTTTCCTTTTACCCGGAGTCCAGATTAAGATAGACACGCTTCCTTATTGTCCCTATACAGTGGGCAGATTTTAAACTTATATTTTATATCTTTTATTTTTTTTAGTCTACCTTCTCTCTGAGATATTTTATTTACTAGTATGAATCAAGAATCCTTGGGGACTCATTTCCAACTTGGACCCAATGCAGGCCCAGAGCATCTCTTTTCCTTGCACAGATGTCAAAACGTAAGCCCCTAGATTACCAAGACCGAAAACCAACACCCCACCCTCCATCTGCACCAGGACAGTCACAGGTTATCTTTCATGCTTACTTCTCTGGTTTTTAGTTCTCTCTTAGTTTTTGGCCCTCATTGATTTCCCCTGCTCTTTAGTTACCACAGCCACGCATTTAAAATGATTTTTGTCTTATTTAAATAGCAGCTCTAGATGTTTGTGTCAGGAAGGTTTGAAGCTAACTAGTTGACCATATTGCCGGAACCAGAAGTATGAACCTCATTTACAAAGTATTTTTAGATGCACTATTTCTTTTGATTTCCATATCAAGGTACAAGCTTCCTCCGGGCAAGCAAAATAATTGGAAATTGAGCTTTTTGCCCAAATCAGTGAGAGCCAGGATTAAAATTCTAGCATTACGCTCCAAGTCTAGGTCTCTTGCTAAAACTCCCTCTTTTCTACTAAATACAGGTAGTAGAAACTCATGTATTTATTGGAATGTATATTTGCTTTTACTAAAGAGCTAGGTATTTTGCTTCTTTAGGATTTAAAAGGAATTTATTTTTTCAGGAAGTATGGTTTAGTGGAAAGAGCATTGGATTTGAAGCAACACCTAAATTTTAATTTATTTAATGGCAGCATAACCTTGGGCAAATAATTTTAATCGTCGGGGCTTTAGTTTTCTTACATGTAGGTGTTGTCTGGGGTATTGAGACTTCCTTCTAAATTAATCCGGGGCCCCTCTCATGCCCCCTGCAGTCCCTATGAAGAGTATGTATGGGCAGGATTTTTCTCTCTCCAGTTTCTGCAAACCCCGGGGACTCAGTCTGCTTTCATTTTTGTTATTTCATTTTCATGTTTCATGTTGCCCCCATCTTTTCTGTCCATTAGGGTTTTCTTTTCCCAAACATTTTTATGGCTTATATCCCCCTGAAACAGTGTCATAGGGCCCTTTTTTCTAACAGTTTTACTCCTAATCACTACTTGAAGACTGACCAAGAGTAACTATAATAACGGTATATATTGAGCTCTTATCATATATCAGGCACTTTGCTAAGTGCTTTTATATATTACCTGACTTAAACCTCACAACACAATCAGGTATATGTTGTTATTTTCATTTTATAGACGAGGAAGCAGGCAGAGAGGTTAAATAACTTGCCCAGTTTCACACACTTAGGTGAAACCCAAATCTGAGTAGGAACCCAAATCTGAACTATTCCAAGTCATAGAATCCTGCAATATACACTGTACAGTAAAGCTCCAGCGGTTACCAAGTGCTAATGGTCATGGTCCACGACCTAATGTTGCTTGATTTCCTTCTGAGGTGGCAGCTGGAGGCATCTCCCCTTCTATTCTGTCCTCTTGAAAGCCAAGCTCTCTAATCTCTTCCCTCTGTTTTCTAACACTACCTTTATTAGAATCACCTGGGACCCCACTTCAACCTGCTGAATCAAAATCTTGATTGTGGCAGTTTAATTTTTTTAATAGCCCCCCCAAGTGATTCTGATTAGCAGTCATTTAGGGATCACTGGTACTTATTTCTTCCACCATGACTTCCCTTTAAGCCCAGAAGATATACTCAACAGAGTAGTTGATTTTTGCCCTTTTGTTTCACAGAGGCTGTTTGAATCTCAGAATCTACAATCCTTCATAACATCCAGGTCACTAGATTTTGGTTCTGTAGAGAATGATTGTGAATGATGCCTGTCCAAACCAACAATACTATCATGATTGAATCATACATATTCTGTGATAGTCTCAAAAGCTTAATTCCCAAACTTCCATGAATCGTCAAATTTTGTGAGACCACAGTAGCAGCATGTCTTAAGTTATTTCATGACTCGTTGGTCTGTCACCTGTTCTACACACCCAAAAGGTTTATGTGGCCTTAGAAGTTACGAAGCTTACATATTTCTCTCTTAGAAATTCATGGTATACATTTGCATACTGAAGTACTCTTACAAGTTTTTCAGTTTAAAAATTCTTTTTGTTTTGTTTAACTTGGCAGTTCACAAACTGGAATGTCTTTTATTCGTGTCTTTTATCCGTGTAATTCTGTTAAGTAGCCAGTGTGAAACACTCAGTGCTCTGTAGGTAGAATTTTATGTTTTTCATTCGAAAAGGCGGAATAATATCTACTTCACATAGGGTGGTTTTGAGGATGAAATGAGAGTTAAGAGGTCAGTGTTGAGCAGTTAACTAGGCTACTTGCTACCTACGTAAGTGCCTTGCTACTATATACCATCCTCAGCAAAATAGAAAACTTACACTCTGTCATCAACCTTTGGGTCACTCTTGATAGACACAGGCTTTGACTAATCAAATCTATGAGTTTCCAGTCATGAAAAAGAATGATATACTGCCATTTGCAGCAACATGGGTGGACCTAGAGAATATTGTGCTTAGAGAAATAAGTCAGACAGAGAAAGACAAATACTATATGATATCACTTATATGTGGAATCTAAAGTATAATACAAATGAATGTATATGCAAAACAGAAACAGACTCACGGAAACAAACTTGTGGCTACCAGAGGGGAAGGGGGAGGGACAATTAGGGGTATGGGATGAACAAATACAAACTACTGTATATAAAATAGATAAGCTTAAAAAAAATTTTTTAATAAATAAAATAAAATAGATAAGCAACAAGGGTATACTGTATAGCACAGGGAATTATAGCCATTATCTTGTAATAACCTGTAATATAATGTAACCTGCAAAAATACTGAATCACTATGCTGTACACCTGAAACTAATACAATATTGTAAATCAACTATACTTCAGTTTTTAAAAATCATATTAAAAAAAGAAAAGGAATAATTTTTTAAGAAAAAAATAAAAATTTCTAATTTCACGGTAATGTGAAAAACCAGAAGAATATAAAAAAGAAAAATTTTAGGTCATCCATAGTCCCACAATCTAGATATAAACACCGTTAACATTTTGTTGTATTTTCATCCAGTTTTTGTAATATGTAAAATTGGAATCAATATAGCATTAAAAGTGTATTTTCCTATTTAAAAAAAACCAAATCTATGAATTTCAAAATTGGACTGTATTTTTAAATGCCTACACAATAAGGGCTCCAAAAATTTTAAACTTACATATTTTCTGGAATTTTCAATATGGCTAGGAAAATTTTAGCTTGACATCTATATATAATTATTGGTAGATTATAAATACACAAATTCTTTTTGGTTGAATGAATGAATGAATGAATCTTATTTGGGCTTATGAAATGTACTTCCAAAATACACTTGTCATTAAACTATTTGCTTTTTAAAACATCTTGATCTGCTGGCAGAAGTTACTTTTGATCTCTCTACTACCAAGATTAAACATCTTAGTACTCGTATAATAGGAAAGACTTGTATCTGCTCTTTTGCTGCCTGACTCCTCAGGATCTGAGCTTAGTATACTTTTCAAGCTGTGCTTGTCTAATTCCTTAGCATTCAGAAGTAGCTCTTAGCCGATTCCTTCCTATTCCCATCGCTGTTCCTTTCACTGCAGGGTCCCTATCTGAAACAGCCTACCATTTGTCA
Source organism: Monodon monoceros (assembly GCF_005190385.1). Classification (NCBI taxonomy): domain Eukaryota; kingdom Metazoa; phylum Chordata; class Mammalia; order Artiodactyla; family Monodontidae; genus Monodon; species Monodon monoceros. The sequence continues at coordinate 15,807,776 of NW_021703782.1, read as the reverse complement.
GAACAGGGAAGGTATTCCTTTTTTGAGTTGATTAATTACTAAAAGACTTACTAAAATCACTGGAAGTTATTGACTAGTAACTCTGTTTAATTGTAGCGGATCAAGCAGAAACTGAAGTACCCTGGACCAACACAGAAACCTGCATTTCTGTTTCTCAGTGCCTGACTCTTGGTATCTTTGTTCCTCTTTCTTAAAGCAGTGTGTATTTGTTGAACAACTACTGTGTTCAAATTGGTATTCAGTTTTTGCAAGTATAAATGATATATGGACAAATGAGAATCTTTTTTTTTTTTTTTTTTCCGGAATGCGGGCCTCTCACTGTTGTGGCCTCTCCCATTGTGGAGCACAGGCTCCGGACGCGCAGGCTCAGCGGCCATGGCTCACAGGCCTAGCTGCTCCGCGGCATGTGGGATCTTCCCGGACCGGGGCATGAACCCGTGTCCCCCGCATCGGCAGGCGGACTCTCAACTACTGCGCCACCAGGGAAGCCCGATAAATGAGAATCTTGAAAGGTCTTGGATTAATTTCTAAAGAAGATAGAAAATTTGTATTAAGTTCCCATTTTTATTAAACTGTTTTATTACTAAAGCTTCAGAGAAATAAGGTATGGATAATGTTTATGAGTCTTACATATCAGTTTTTCTAAAACTTTCTTAATATATAGCCATTTTTTCAAAGGCAAATTGTGTCTCACAGATCCCCAGTATTAATTTAGTATATAAATTAATGTATCTGTTTTAACCTGTTTTAATGTAACAAATAGGAATAAACATAAAACTAGACATAAATTTCACAGAGTTATCACTCTTAGGCAACTGTAAACGATTTTACAAATTTAAAACAAACCTTAAGACCAATTACATTCAAATTGGCAACATACATTTACAGTGCTAGGTGATGATGTCTATAATGCCAACTGCTGTGCTCTAAATTCTTTTTTATTGAGGTAAAAACCACATGACAGAAAATCCACCATTTTGAAAATATATAATTCAGTGGCTTCCAGTATATTCACAGTGTTGTTCAACCATTAGCACTGTCTAATTCCGGAACATTTTCATCACCCCAAAAAGAAACTCTATACCCATTAAGAAGTTTCTCTAAGTTCTGTTTTGAGTTCAACATGCCGGTACTATTGTGTGCCATTTGATGACCCAGTTCTCCCTCCATTTTTCTGCAGGGGAAACATTCATTCATACTGTAACTTGGCCTTCACTTGGTAGAATGCATCATTTACATATTAAGCCTACCTCTGCTCTTTTTTTATTAGCCCTCAATTATTCAAGTAGAACTGCTTGACCCAAGTATATCCTTAACCAAGTACATGAGCACCAAAATCGTGAGGTAGTACTTGATATTAAGGTGGTTAGGCAGATGATCCAAAATAGGCTTATATTATTTTAAAAACAATCTTAAAAGGGAAAGTACATCACTAAAATTCTCCTAGAGCACTTATGGACAACTGAGACTATATCTGAGGATCCCAAATTGAAGAACACTGGTTTATGTAATCGCTGAGGTCTTGTGTGTACTTAATGAGAATGAGGAGCATGGGCATTTTAAGTCTCTTATTATACTTGAAATTTTTTAAGATAATTGCCCTGCAGTGTGAAAATAATTTTTGGGAAAGTCTTATTCCTGTCTCATTTTGGTGAAAACAAACTTTTTATTTACATAATTTTGCTCACTGGAAACATGAAAAATGTCTTCTCCCTTTTGGAAACTTCAAATTGATAATAAAATGAAATTTCATTTTTTGCCCTTTTGATTATTATTTTGTTCCGTATATATTCTTTGTAACTAGATATAGATTTTCCTGTAGAATGTGCACATGATTTTCAAGCAGTAACTTATTTTCAGATTTTAAAATTTGCTTTAGAGAAATTACTTCCAACAATTGAGCCGTATTTTTTATGCAAAAGTTGAGTCAGATTCTTATAAAATAATTGTAGGGGCTTCCCTGGTGGCGCAGTGGTTGAGAGTCCGCCTGCCGATGCAGGGGACACGAGTTCGTGCCCCGGTCTGGGAAGATCCCACATGCCGCGGAGCGGCTGGGCCTGTGAGCCATGGCCGCTGAGCCTGCGCATCTGGAGCCTGTGCTTCTCAACGGGAGAGGCCACAACAGTGAGAGGCCCGCGTACCGCAAAAAAATAAAAATAAAAAAGTAAATAATTGTAATATGAACTGTCTTTAGATATTTATGAATAATTTTTCAACATTGTATCAGGAAAACAGCATCACCAAAACAGACAACTTTTTTTTTAAACTTATACTACGCAAAAAGATTAAGTGTGACAGAGTGGCAAAATATGAGGCTAAAGAGACCAAATCATGACATGCCTTATGAACTAAGTTAATGAGATTTAACTTTATTCTGAAAACTGAGAAGTCACTGAAGGATTTTTAAAAATATAATTAGCAAACATTTCCTTATCTTTTATTATTTTGTCTGAACTTATCTTAGCATTTGTGTTAAGAAAATCATATTTTTAGATGTACCCTGAATTTTGTCATATATTTGAGAAGTAATTAGTTACCAGCCTCTTCCATGACTAAAATGTCTTTGCTAATGGAGGTAGACCTTTTCAGATGTTAAGCTGATCTTTACACAGCTAAATCTGTAGTTAAATCTAGCCCTTGGTGGCCAGAATGTGCTGTTTGAAAATTTGGCAGAGAAGTTAATCAAATATGTTTAAGTCCATTAATTCTTAATCGTATTTTAAAAGTAATAATAAAAATAATTGGTCACCTTCAGAGGGTGATAGGAAACCAATTCATTATCTTGAAAACTGGTAAAGGAAAAGAATCAAGTATTACCCCTGCCTTTTCTAAGTGAACGGAGCCAGTAGATAACCAAATAGTAGATGAGGGGTGGAATCGCTTTATAAATGTATTCCAACTAATAAGTGAAAAAGAAATTGTAGAATTAAAGTATCACCATTTTATAATCCCCACTGACAGTGGCAGTAATTATCAGTGGCCCCTAACATCACAGAAGAGAGATAATTAGGCGTTATGTGCCTCCTATCTTGCCAAAGGGGGACAGAGCCTGAGTCTAATCCAGTCTCTGGATCCATCTGTCAATTTTTCGGAAATACCAAGGAACAGGAACATGCTGAACTGCACCAAGAATATGCAATTGGCAAAACCCAAACCTGGGGAACTCTATAGATTCCTGTTCTATAGAGCAGCTGGGTTCTTCAGTAGACACATTATATGTAAATGAAAGGGAAGCTGGGGAACCCTGTGGATTGAAAGAGACCTAGAAGACACCAATTTTTTTTTTTTTTTAATGGGGAGAACTAAACTGTAGTGTCTAGGGAATTAACAAAAAACAGAAAATGGCAAGGGAGTGATTAATGTAAAAGCAGGATAATGGTACATAACAGCAGGAGAAGGAAGGTGTGATTGGGATGGGGCTTCGGGGGTGGTTGGCAAAGTTCTGTTTCTGGACGTGACCGATGTTCACCTTAGAATAGTTTATTAGGTCATCATCGCAATGTTGGAGAAGATGTACAAGTAGCAAATAGTAGTCCTAAGTATTTCTTGGTAAGTAAGATAAACGAGGTAGTTTGTAAGTCCTGCATGAAAGTGGAACAGGGCTTCCCAAAATGATGCTTTCTGTCAACTGCAGGAGCAGTTGTCAAATATTTTGGTCTCAGGACCACTTTACACTAAGATTTTTGAGGACTACAAAGAGCTTTCATCTATGTGGCTTATATTTATCAGATTAGAAATTAAAGCAAAATTTTTAGAGTGTGTATTTAATTCATTTAATACAATAATCATAACTTGTAAACATTTTAAATTTTTTATTAAAGTATAATTGACATACATTATATATGGTTTTAAGTGTACAACATAATGATATATTTATATATTGTGAAATGATCACCACAATAAGTCTAGTTAACATCTGTCACCATGTACAAACTGGAAGTTTGTGCCTTTTGACTCCCTTTACCCATTTCACCCACCCCCAGCCTCTGGCAGCCACCAGTATGTCCTCTGTATCGGTGAGCTTGGCATTTTTTTTGTTTGTTTCTTTCTTTCTTTCTTTGTTGTAGATTCCACATATAAGTGAGATGATACGGTATTTGTCTTTCTCTATCTGGCTTATTTCACCCAGCATAATGCCCTCAGTGTCCATCCATGTTGTCGCACGTGGCAAGATTTCATTCTTTTTTATAGCTGAGTAGTATCCCTCTGTGTGTGTGTGTATCATATTTTGTAAATAATGCTGCAGAGAACATGAGGGTGCATATATTTTTTCAATTTAGTGTTTTTGTTTTCTTCGGCTAAATACCCAGAAGTGGAATTGCTGGATCATATGGTAGTTTTATTTTTAATTTTTTAAGGAGCCTCCACACTGTTTTCCATAGTGTTTGTACCAACTTACATTCTTATCAGCAGTGAAGAGGGGTTCCCCTTTCTCCTCATCCTCTCCACAACCTCACTTGCTATTTATGTGTTATTTATTTATTTAGATAATAGCCATTCTAACAGGTGTGAGGTGACATCTCATTGTGGTTTTGATTTGCATTTCCCTGATGATTAGTGATGTTGAGCATCTTTTCATGTACCTGTTGGCCATCTGTATGTCTTCTTTGGGAAAATGTCTATTCAGGTCCTCTACCCATTTTTAAAATGGATTGTTTGGTTTGTTGCTATTGAGTTGTATGAGTTATAAACATTTTTATGAAAAAATGTCCCAAAACACAAAAATTTAGTAAAGTAGCATTGTTCTGTATTTATTTCTAAATCTCTTTAATGCCTTGCTTAATAGAGTACACCCAGATTCTCATATTTACTTCTGCATTCAGTCTGTTACCATACATTGTTTTGGTTGAAATGTATTTTAAAAAAATCCAGCCTCACACAGGTAAGTAGTTGGAAAAGGGAGGAATATTTTAATAACCTTTTCAGATAATTATGGATATTCTTCTTGGATACTTCTTTGACAAGTAGTAGTTTCATGGAGATTAGTTGCAGTATGGAATCTGAAACCGGGTCTGAACTTTCCTTGCTCTGTTATGTGAAAACCCATTGGTATGCAGGAGAAATGTTTTATGCATACTTCCCATTCAACACATAGAATATTTTTTAAAGTGCCCTCAAGGTTGAGATTTCATAAAAATAATAATTTTTCTGTTCCCTCCATCAAGGATGTTCTTAAGTGAAACTGTCTTTTTTTTTCCCCCCCAATAAGTGTGTGGCAGTGAAGAATATGAATACAATGACTACTAGTACACTCTGATGCCACTGCCTTGGTTTGTACTAAGTTACCAGCAATTTTGTCCACCATTGCCTTTGTGCACCATTTGTGCAAATGTCAATACAGTGAAAAAGGTAAATAATGTCCTAGTATTATTATGAAGATAGCTTGGATCTTATAGACCTCCTGAGAGAGTCTCAGTAACCCCCAGAGGTCCATGAATCATAGTGTGAGAAACACTGAACTGGAAAACTTTGTGGATTCTCACTGGCTGTAATATTCAGCACTCGTCTTTGTCATTTCTTGAGAAAGATATGAAAATTTAACTTCTTGTGTTTTCAAGAATTGGCACACAATGTGGCTTTCCTAGGCTTGTCAGTAATTAAGTACTTGATAATTTATGGAAGTTCCTTTTTGGGCATCATCAATTGGATAAAATATTTAGGACTGGAGTGTTAATATGCTACAGTGGTTGACAGTATGTTTCAAAAGATTCTATTTCACATCATCTGTAGAATGTATAGGCCCTCATTCTTTGGGCTGCTGTAACTGAATACATTTCTTTCACAAGTGTTTGTTGCTCTGCTGTTTGAAGAAATAAGATTTTAAGGATATAAAAGCAGGTTTTAGTAGTATCAAAGGGTGAGTAATTTTATTAAACATATACCGTATTCTTTATTTACTTCCCTTGAGGGTAACTAAATACAAAGTCCTATTTCTTTCCTACAGTTTTTCCTCCCGTGAGGGTGGGACTAGAGATGAGTTCTCCTTTTCTCCCCAAATATCACACATTTAAAAGGCATTCTGCTATAAAAAGCAATTATTTATTGACAATTTGCTATATGAACAATACTGTTAAATATCGTGGGAAGATAAGTTATAAACTCATTAAACAGTTAATAAATAGGCAGCATATAGTTGAAGTGTAAAAATGTGTGTTGCTGAGTTCAGAGTTGTACTAAAGGAATCAGTATGATCTGAATGTTTGGAATGGCTTCATGAAGGATTTAAGATGAGTCAGTAAGGCTAGTAGAAAAGGGAAATGCTATAGACAGAATATATCTGGATTTCAGCAAAGCACTGGATGAAATCAGGATATCCTCATAGACATTAGGTAATTGGCTGAAATGTAAAATTTAATACAGTCTCAAATATTTGTTGAATCACTGAATAACTAGTTGAATGGCCATACACAGGCATGCTAAACAATGAGTCATTGACAGCTAGGAACAGGGTCTCTGTTATGGCTCAGGGCTCTGACCATGGGCTTATCCTGTTCAGTACTTTTATTAGCAACTTAGATAAGGACATCCATTCAGTATGCATTTATTGAATATCGCCTGTGAGTTATGTTCCAACATGCTCTCAGAACTCAAAAATAACAAACATATATCCTATCCTTTAATCTCAACGGATAATAAAAGAAACGCTCATATAAACAAATAGCTGCTGTAATAAAAGTTTAATGGGCTGCTTATATACAGAGTGAACGGGTAAACTGAGTGGTAACAGGAGCTCAGAAGATCTCATAGACTAGGGAAATTCTCCACGCGTGACAAGGTAAGTTTATATAGATCAATGCATGATCCTACATGTAGGTATAGAAAAGCTACATAGGTATAAGATGGGAGAGATATAGTTTAAACACATGTTTGAAGACAAGAGGACTCCTGAAATTTCTAGCAATGTGGCAGAGTACATTACTTGAAAATTCTTCTGTATAACACCTAGAAATGCTTAGTAAAGTATTAAAGTAATTCCTTTCAAATACGTAGTTGACCTTAGCTCCAAAAAAATTCCTTGGGAGCAAAAATGAGTAGGAAGGGACTTCCCTGGTGGTCCAGTGGTTAAGACCCCGAGCTTCCACTGCAGGGGGCACGGGTTCCATCCCTGGTCAGGGAACTAAGATCCCGCATGCCAAAAAAAAAAATAAGTAGAAAGATAGAGTTGCATAAGTGGATCCTGTTGAATTTGAATAAGCATTGACAGGCTTGCAAGAAATAAGGGAAATCTCCAGGTCCTCCACCCCTATCGATTAATTTAAATGAACCCATTCTAACTGGAGTGTGGGGAGTCAGTAGTGAAGCAGAAGTGGCTCTAGGGTCAAATCCCGAAACTAAACACTTGTGCCCACTGCAAAGTAAGGAATCTAAAGCTGAAACTTCCACATTAAACCAGGACCCTAGAAAGCAATCGGAGTTGTTACCACTCCCTTGCCACTAGCAGAAACAGGAAAATGTAGGTATTCAGGATTTCCACAGCTTTATATCAGCCAATTGTGAATTTATATTATCCCCCCACATGGGAAAAGCCCCCATAAGTGAGGTTGAGCAGAAACTGTAAGAGCAGATTTAGATATTACATCCCCTATCATGCCCCCTCACACATACATACCAGATACTTCAGATATTGGAAAATCATCAAATGCAGAATAAAAAATTAATTAAACTATCTATGAAATGCTTAACAAAATAATGAATTTTTTTAAAGAACAAAACGTGACCATCAAAAATGATGAGGCACATTTGAAAAAAAGTCAAGTAGAATATAAGTTGAAAATATGATCGTTGAAATTTTAAACCCAGTGAATAGGTTAGCATGTTAGACAATGAGGAAGAGTGTTAAAGAACTGGAAGATCTAAAGATGTTGTTCAGAATACAGCACAGGGAAACAAGGACAGGAAAAGTGTGAAATATGAAGGGTCAAGAGACATGGAGGATAGAATATTTAACATACCTAGAAAGAATGAAGGAAAGACAAATATTTGAAGAATGTTGGCTGAGAATTTTCTGAAACAAGTTAAAGTTGCTTTGCATATAAAACAAGATACATTTTTTAAAATCACACCTACACATGTAGTAAAGCTACAAATTCTCAGAAAGAAAACATCACCTACAAAGAAAAATCATGCTGATAGAGACATCTCAACAGCAATCTAGAAGCCAAAAAATAGTACAGAGAGAAATCAATATCAGCTTAGAATTGTGTACACAACAAAATAGTTTTTCAAGAATGAAGACATTCTTAGTCGTTTTTAGGTAAAGAAAAGTTGAGTTTACCATCAGCAAATCTTTACTTAAGGAACTTTTAAGAAGCATACACTTAAAGAAGGAAAATACCCTAGAATAAGGGTAGTGAGAAGTAAAGCACAGCCAAGAAGTTGGCAAACATAAGTAAATCTACACAAACATTATATGAAATGACAGTAGTGTCTAATTTTTAGGGCTAAAAATACACAACCAGTAAATCAACTATACTCCAATAGAATTAAACAATAAGAAAAAATAAAAATATGAAACCAAAGTAATGGACAATAACAGACTAACACAGGAGAGAACTGATCATAGTTTATGTTCTAAGGGCATTGTTTTCTTCAGGATGGGGGATAAAATACTGCTAACTTTCGGCTTTATTAAGAATGTGAGGTTACTAGTATTGGGGTGGGGTTGGGGGGTGGAATTCAAGAATTAGCAAACCAAAAAAAATTTTTTAATCCAAAAAAGGTCAAGGAAAGAAAAACAAACAAAGAGAAAAAGAGGACAAACACAGCACAAAGGAAGAGTCCATAGTAATAACATAGAGAAATAAAGCTTGACCACCCCCCCCCCAACATAACAAACAAACCATGCAAGATAGTCACTTCCAACTGGCCTTTAGATCTAAAGTTAAAAGTAAAAGAAACCAGCACTTCCCTGGTAGCACAGGGGTTAAGAATCCACCTGCCAAGGCAGGGGACACGGGTTGGAGCCCTGGTCCGGGAAGATGCCACATGCCACAGAGCAACTAAGCCCGTGCGCCACAACTACTGAGCCTGCGCTCTAGAGCCCGCAAGCCACAGCTACTGAGCCCGCAAGCCACAGCTACTGAGACCGCATGCCACAACTACTGAAGCCCACGTGCTTAGAGCCCACGCTTCACAGCAAGAGAAGCCACCACAATGAGAAGCCCGCACACCGCAACGAAGAGTAGCCCAGCTCACCACAACTAGAGAAAGCCCGCATGCAGCAACAAAGACCCAACGCAGCCATAAATAAATAAGTAAATGATGCTTGGATTTTAAAATTTAAAAAGTAAAAGAAACCAACATTTAAAAGATAACGTAGGGCTTCCCTGGTGGTACAGTGGTTGAGAGTCCACCTGCCGATGCACGGGACACGGGTTCGTGCCCCGGTCTGGGAAGATCCCACATGCCACGGAGTGGCTAGGCCCGTGAGCCATGGGCGCTGAGCCTGCGCGTCCGGAGCCTGTGCTCTGCAACGGGAGAGGCCGCAACAGTGAGATGCCCGCGTACCGCAAAAAAAAAAAAAAAAAAAAAAAGGACAAGCAAAACACTAATCATAAAGGAAACTAATGATAAATTGTACTGTATTAGAATTAAGAACTTCTCTTCATCAAAAGACATCATTAAGAGTAACAATACAATCTACAAAGTGGGAGGCAAGATTTATACACATAACTGGCAAAAACTTTAGAGATCAAAATAGTCACTAAATAGCAAACAGACCCAGCTCCTAAACTTGTATGCACCTCATGAAATGGCTTCAGAATATATAAAGTAAAACCTGATAAAAGTATAGGGCAAAACCACAAATCCACTATCATAGTTAAAAATCACTCAGTCATTGATTGGACAAGGAGCCAGAAAGAATAAAGCTACAAAAGATTTTAACACAAATTACAGGGTGGATCTGATGGACAGCACATTCTTGTCAAGCACACATGGGACATCTGCAGGAATGAACAAGAAACAAAAAACTAAAGTATGAATAGTAAGCAGATGCTATAAGCACAGAAGAAGAGTGAGTGATGGATCTGAAAGCCAGAGACCAGAAGGTTTGCATTGAGGGGTAATGGAAAGTAGATAGGTGCATTTGAAGTCAGATAGTTTACCAACTTTGTAATATGGATTACCCCAATATATTGATCTAAAAGTGAAGTCTAACTCTTACTTAGAAGCAGGACACCTAACACCATACACAAAAATAAACTCAAAATGGATTAAAGACCTAAATGTAAGGCCAGACACTATAAAACTCTTAGAGGAAAACAAAACACTCTATGACATAAATCACAGCAAGATCCTTTTTGACCCACCTCCTAGAGAAATGGAAATAAAAACAAAAATAAATGGGACCTAATGAAACTTACAAGCTTTTGCACAGCAAAGGAAACCATAAACAAGATGAAAAGACAACCCTCAGAATGGGAAAAAATATTTGCAAATGAAGCAACTGACAAAGGATTAACGTCCAAAATTTACAAGCAGCTCATGCAGCTCAATATCAAAAAACCCAATCCAAAAATGGTCAGAAGACCTAAATAGACATTTCTCCAAAGAAGATGTACAGATTGCCAACAAACAAAAGGATGCTCAACATCACTAATCATTAGAGAAACGCAAATCAAAACTACAATGAGGGCTTCCCTGGTGGTGCAGTGGTTAAGAACCCACCTGCCAATGCAGGGAACACGGGTTCAAGCCCCGGTCCCGGAAGATCCCACCTGCCACGGAGCAACTAAGCCCGTGTGCCACAACTACTGAGTCTGCGCTCTGGAACCCGTGAGCCACAACTACTGAAGCCAGCACACCCTAGAGCCCGTGCTCCACAACAGGAGAAGCCACCGCGATAAGAAGCCCACGCACCACAATTAGAGAAAGCCTGTGTTCAGCAACGAAGACCCAACGCAACCAAAAATAAATAAATAAAAATAATAAATTTTTTTTTTTTTTTTAAAAAAAGAGGGCTTCCCTGGTGGCGCAGCGGTTGGGAGTCCGCCTGCCGA
>NW_021703782.1:15708350-15796376 GCF_005190385.1 Monodon monoceros | reverse complement strand
GCAACGGGAGAGGCCACAACAGAGAGGCCCGCATACCGCAAAAAAAAAAAAAAAAGCAAACATTTTAGGTAGGTAGGTTTGTTTTTGACTTAGTTCACAGCCCTACCCTGAAATATTTCAGAATCCAGTGGGCTGAATGGATCTGAAATTATTTCATTTCCTTAGAAGTAGTTTCTTTAATCTTATTTGTTTCACAGGCTTTTAAGGACATTTTCAAAGGAACACCTGTCCGAAGATTTAATTATCATTAGTACCATTCATCGAAGGAATATATCATGTTCCTAAATTATATGAGCTGATTTTTGTTCTCCTAAAGAGAAGAGTAAATTGTTCTCCCCATCAAATAAGTAAAATTTGTTAGTGAGGTTATGCTGAGAAGTTTAGGTTACATCATGTCTCTTTCTGGGATTATTTCTATTGTTTTCATTTCAGCTGCTGGATTGTCAGTTTATTTCATGTTACCTTGATCAGTTTGCAAATGTTGCATGGACTTTCTTTGGCTGAATTCAGTTTGAAGTATCTTGCAATATACCATTGTTAATTTCAAAAAAACAGCATTAGAAGGATGAATTAAATATATTACATATAGTATATACACATTTATCCCTATTTCTTTTTCAGTAGTCTTTCGTTAACTCATAAAATTTACATTTACCTTTTACTTTTTTAAAAATGAGAATAACTTCCAATGGGATTTTAATATTCTGCCTTAAATTTTTATAGAAAATGAGACACGTATTAGTGTATAGCACAGGGATTAACACATAACCGGTACCCAGAAAAATGATAGTCTTTCCCTTTGAGGACTTAATGTATATCGTCTTATTCATAGCAAATCCTTGTTAAGAATCATAGGTAGATGTGCTTACCTCTTTGGTCAGCTCCCTCCCTTTCTAAACGTGTTATTTCATTTTTTCACCTCTCTATGAGAACTACCTTAACTACCCTATTGCATGCTGCATCCTGCCCCCATCCCCGTATATACTCTCTTATTCGTCACCTTGTTCTGTTTTTTTCCCGTAGTATTTACCACCTTCTAACATACCCTATAATTCATTCATTCTGTTTATTATGATTTGTCTTCCCTCACTGTAATGTCAGCTCCGAGAGGGCAGGTGTCTTTGTTTTTTCACTGATATGTTTCAAACATTTAGAATGGTGCTCAGATATTTGTTGTAAAATGAATGCCCCTGTTTCCTATATGATGGAATAGAGACCTTCAAGAGTTAGGGAACTTTCAGTGTCACATAAATAATCTAAAGCAGAGCTGCACATAAAACCACCAACTAAATGTAGATATAGTGAACAGAGTAGAGGTTACCAGAAAGGAGGTCAGGGTGAGGAGGGCAAAATGAGTAAAGGGAATCAACTGTATGGTGATGGGTGGAAACTAAATTTGTGGTGAGCACGCTGTAGGGTATACAGAAGTAGAAATACAATGTATACATGAAACTTACATAATGTTATAACTCAGTGTTACTTCAATAAAAAATCTTAAAAAAACCAATTATTCATATCTTTATATACTATTACACGCATGCACAGCACCAGTTAAAACCATCCTTTCTTTTCATTGTCTGCCATTCTGCCTATTTAGTTAAAACATTGATGCAGCTTGTCAGTATCTGGTCACACTTGGAGAAGCCTGTAACCATATAAGTGTGTTATCAGCTGTTTTGTTATTGAGGGTCTCCAGCTACTGCTAATGTTTTTTCAGAGCCTCATGTTGTCAGCCCAGTATTTTTGGAAAATTACTTTTAAGGAGCATGGTATTTGTGGTACTAGAACTGACAGTAAGGTCATGTATTAATTATGAGTATAGTTAAATATGAGTCCTGTGGTTATGTTGACTGTGAAAGAGAAGATCCTGTGCTGTTTAAACAGTGGGAATCCCTACTGGGATGATGGAGACATAATAGTTCAAGATAGGAGTGATTATCAATAACCTAACCCAGTCTCAACAAATTTAAATAAAGATCATCCAGTACCATCCCTACATTGTTAGAAAGTTCCTCCTTGGTATTAGTGACCTGTTTAGCAGATGTCTCTTCTCTTCTAGAATATCAAGTGCATTCGGCCTCTTTGTTTTCTAAGAATTTAACTCAAGATGTGAGAGATGGTAAAATACCTGTAGTCATTTCCTACAAGTTTGTGAATGAAGACATTAGGGCTGTTCAAAAATAACTTTATTGGTATGTTGCACACACTAGTTTTTTGCTGTTGTAGCACGTTTTGTTAGTTGCATATGTGGCAACAAATCTGCTAAAATTTACTGTAAACTCTGTTCTTCAGGTGGTGGGGTGCTTTTTTAAAAAAATGAACACAAACGCATGATTAAGCTGAAGAAACTTACAGAGAAGATATTTTCGATTGTCAACGTGCACCAGAATTGTATTCCTATTTTTGAAGGAGAGCAGAACACCAGAGATACTATATAAAATAGAAGGCTCATAAGGCAAACCAAGTTACATTTTGCTGACCTTTCCCATATAGACATATTTTTGAGTGGTGGGGGATGATTTAGAAGAGTAACAGCAAGTTATTTAAACATGAGCATTACTTTGAAATGACCTTATAAATCTAACTTTTGAAGATTTTTCCTGTATACATCCTCTAGCAGAAGAATATTTTATACCAGATAGATACAGTATGGATTCTAATTTATATCTTCAGAGAACCACTGTCAATTACATCATCTCTGAATGATAGTGTTATAATGCCTATGTATTAAACTAGAGAATTTTAACCGTTTTATTGCCCTGTCAAGTGGACCAGCAGGGTGAAAGCTAGGATATGAAATGGCATGTTTTATGATAGAACATTGGTTAGTAAACTAGACAATATTAAGATAAAATTTGGGGAAGAATAGTAGGAATTTTTATAAATTGACAAATTAGATTTGTTTTTAATAGACTGTATTTTGTAATATACTTTCCTTTTTTTTTTTTTTTTTTTGGGTACGCGGGCCTCTCACTCTTGTGGCCTCTCCCGTTGCGGAGCACAGGCTCCGGACGCGCAGGCTCAGCGGCCATGGCTCACGGGCCCAGCCGCTCCGCGGCACGTGGGACCTTCCCGGACCGGGGCACGAACCCGTGTCCCCCGCATCGGCAGGTGGACTCCCAACCACTGCGCCACCAGGGAAGCCCTATACTTTACTTTTTAGAGCAGTTTTAAGTTTACAGAAAAATTGAGTGGAAAGTGCAGAGTTCCCATATACCTCCTTATCCTCAAGACAGTTTCCTCTGTTACTAACATCTTGCATTACTGTGCTGTATTACAATTGATGCGCCAATACTGGTACATTATTATCGTACTAATTGAAGTACACTCTGTGTTGTATGTTCTGTGGGTTTTGACAAATGTGTAAGGGCATGTTATTCATCATTAAACTATCATACAGAGTAGTTTCACTACCCTAAACATCCTCTGGGCTTTTCATCCCTTCTTCCCCTTCAAACTCTTGGCAACCACTGTGCTTTTTGCTGTTTCTGTAGTTTTGCCTTTTCCAGAAATTTGCATAGTTGGAATCATACAGTATGTAGCCTTTTCAGAGTGGCTTCTTTCACTTAGTAATAATGCATTTAAGGTTCCTCCATGTCTTTTTGCAGCTTGATAGCTCATTTCTTTTTAGCAATGGTTAATATCCCATTTTCTGGATGTACCACAGTTTATTTTTCAGTGCACCTGTTGAAGGACATCTTGGTTGCCTCCAGGTGTTGGCAGTTCTGAATAAACTTGCTGTGAACACTCATGAGCAGGGTTTTGTCTGTAGATGTAAGTTTTCAACTCATTTGGGTAAATACCGAGCAGCTCAGTTGCTGGATGCTATGGTAAGAGTATGTTTAGTTTTGTAAGAAACTGCCGAACTGTCCTCCCAAGTGGCTGCACCAATTTGCCTTCCCATCAGCAATGAGTTGAGAGCTCCTGTTGCTCCACATCCTTGCCAGTAATTGGTGTTTTCAGTGTTTTGTTTTTTAGCCATTCTCTTAGGTGTGTTGTAGTACCTCACTGTTGTGTTTTTTGTTTCTTTGTTTGTTTTGTTGGGGCTTTTTGCGGTACGCGGGCCTCTCACTGTTGTGGCCTCTCCCGTTGCGGAGCACAGGCTCCAGACGCGCAGGCTCAGCGGCCATGGCTCACGGGTCCAGCCATTCCGCGGCATGTGGGATCTTCCCGGACCAGGGCACGAACCCGTGTCCCCTGCATTGGCAGGCGGACTCTCAACCACTGCGCCACCAGGGAAGCCCTCACTGTTGTTTTAACTTGCATTTCCCTGATAATGTACAATGTTAAGCATCTTTTCATATGCTTATTTGCCATCTACTTTGGTGAGGTGTCTGTTCAGATCCTTTGCCAGATTTTTAATTGGGTTGTTACTGTAGAGTTTTAAGAGTTCTTTGTATATTTTGGATACCAGTCTTTTCTCAGATATATGTTTTGCAAAGATTGTCTACCAGTTTGGCTGGTCTTTTCATTCTCTTAAGCAAATTAGATTCAGTTTGTAACTGCAATTCCTATCAGCCATGGAAACCAAAAGAACTAGTAACATTAAAAGAAGAGGGGAGGGCCTTCCCTGGTGGTGCAGTGGTTGAGAATCTACCTGCCAATGCAGGGGACACAGGTTCGAGCCCTGGTCCGGGAAGATCCCACATGCCGCGGAGCAGCTAAGCCCGTGTACCACAGCTACTGAGCCTGTGCTCTAGAGCCCGTGAGCCACAACTACTGAGCCCACGTGCTGCAGCTACTGAAATCCTCACGCCTTAGAGCCTGTGCTCTGCAACAAGAGAAGCCACCACAATGAGAAGCCCACGCACCACAATGAAAAGTAGCCCCCGCTCACCACAACTAGAGAAAGCCTATGCACAGCAACAAAGACCCAACGCAGCCAGAAATAAATAAATTTAAAAAAAAAAAAAAAAAAAGGATGGGGGAAACCCTAAGATTCCTGAAGTTGTTTGAATACTCTCCCAGCCAGTTGCATTTATTTGGCTGTGCTATTAATAAAACGAGTATAGTGCTTGAACCTGAAATTCTTTTTATTTAGTCATTGGAAAACATAGTCATGAAGTTTGATGATTGGGGGCATCAGATAATTGATGATTGTGTGCCTGATCACTTTCTTTGCTCTATTATATGTATTTAATGGCACTTCTAATATTTTAATATGATTCTGCATAAAATATCCCCAGTACTCTAAAGTTTGGATCTTGTACCGTATTGATATTTAAGAACATAAAATTGAAATAATAAATACACACTGACCCAACAGTATCCCTCTACAGTGTAGCTTAAATGGTAAAGAACTCAAAGACAAATAGCTCTTGGAAACCAGGACTAAATGAAGTGAAAGACTATACAACTCTCCCGTTTTGGTCCCTTTAATACTTAACCAATAAGCCATCACTTTCTGACCTTTAGAAGTCACTTGTTTGACCATACTTGCTATGTGGTAAAGAAAAAAAAAAATTACTAAATTTGTAAGGAAAAATATATTAACAGTAGATAGTGTCATTCCAGTTTAAATTGTTAGAGATGTGATTTAACACTCTTAGCAAGAGTATTGAACTATTACAGGATTTTTCTCCCTGCATAGACCTGCTTTTAAAAATGAGGTTTTAGGGAAATGATAATGTAGCAGAAAAGCTTATTTACAAGTATGATTGTTTCAAACTGCAAATTTGGGTTCCCACATGGCTGGGTGTTGGCTTCCTTTTCTGAGATGATCTACTTGGCCTTCATAATCTACTCTCTTACTCAGCCATTTTCATAGCAAAGTACATTGTTTTGGTCTTTTAATACTGTCAGCATGGCAAAATCAAGTTCCATAAAAGGCATTTGAGAGACAAACAACCTTTTTTATAAAGGAAGTGAAGGTGGCAAAAACCAAGTATGTTCTTTTTTTTTTCTTACTGGAACTCCATTTATAAATCACAGGATGCAGAATTTTTATGCCTGAAGTCTATTACAGCTTTTAAATGCTGTAAGTAACGGTACTGTGCAGTATTCATTTCAAAGCTGTCTTTTATGTTGCACAACTGCCTTTGTCCTTGGAATGTTAGTTTAAAATGATTTCATAGCTCTATAAAAAAACTTTCCAAAGTTTAATGGAGAATGCTTACTTTGTCAGTTAAAGGCTTTTCTGTGAGCTAAACTTCAACGTGGATTTAGGTGAAATTGTCTTAACATGAGAATTCTGTCCTCGATGGCAGCAGGGATCTTGGTGATGACTTCCTCAGCATGACTTGTCCCTTGAGCCACTTTGCTTGATTAAGGCCTCGTTGCTCTCCATGGGTAGCTCAGTTGTCATCCTAGTATCTCCCTACACCATCCTCCCAGAATTCCTTCGATATCACTTTCCGGTGTTGGAGTTCCCATTTGCTGCACTCCATGCTTATACCTTTTTATGGTATTACTCTTATTTTGGTGTGATGCACATTCTTTAATAGAAGCATGGGTGATAAATTCTTGTGGCCTTATGTGCCTGAAATAGCTTTGTTCTGCCCTCCCACTTGATTACTTGTTTAACTAGGTAAACATTCTGTGTTGATCATTTCCCTTCAGAATCTTGCAGACATTGTTCCGTTGGCTTGCTGCTGAGTGTTGCTTTTGTGATGCCCAGAGCCATCTGATTCATGATCATTTATGTGTTTACCTGGCTTGGGTTTTGCTTTTGGTTTTGGTTCCCATCACCCATCTCCCCACCCGCCTGGGCAGCTTATAGAATCTTCTTTTTGTCCTCAGGTTTCTCAGATTTCACAGCAATGTGCCTTGGGTATGGCTTGATTTTCATTTATCATGCTGGGCTTTGGTAGACCCTTTCCTTGTGGCAACTGATGTTCTTCAGCTCTAGGAAGTTTCCTTGAATTATTTTGTTGATATTTTCCTCTCCTTCTCTATTCTCTGTTCTCTCTCTCTGGAACTCCGGTTAATTAGGTGTTGGACCTCCGGAACCTGGCCTCTGATTTTAATCTTTGCTGTCTTATTTTCCATCTCAGTTCTTTTGCTCTATTTTCTGAGAGACTTTAACTTTATTTTCCAACCCTCTGATGGAATATTTTGTCTCTGCTATTATATTATTAATTTCTAAGATCTCTTTTTTATGTTCCTTGAATGTTTCTTTTTTAGAGCACCCTGTTCTTATTCAACAGTTGCAGTATGTTTTATCTCTTGGGTGAGCTTAATAATATTTTTGTCTTTTTTACTCCCTGTATCTTTTTTCAAGTTCCCTTCTCCCTGCATGGTTTCTGTTTGTTCCATGTTGCTTTTTATGTGTTTGTTTTGATTGCTATTGTTAAAAGAGAAACTGAGGCATGTTAAAAATTTTAAGAGCTTATTTGAGCAAAAATCGATTCCAATCAGGCAGCATCCAATCTAGCATATAGAAAGGTCCGAGGAGCTGTACAAAATAAAAGACTTTAGGTGGGAAAGGAGTGGGAACAAGGGAGTCACACTAAGCAAAAAAGCAGGTTAGTTATTGCAGAGTTGCTTTCCTTTAGGGGATGGCAGGGGTCTATCAGGCAGGTTACCTAACTAGTGCTAATCAGGCAATTCCTGATTGACTGGTTTAAGATTCCATTTCTGGGAGAACCGAAACTATAATTTAGTCTCTTTTTTTGACCAACCATAAACAGTTCCATTTTAGGCCTGTTCTGTTTTTTAACACTATCTTCCATGTTAAAGGCTTTCGTCAGATTTCTGGTAATCCTTGATTATTTCCTCATAATCAAGATTGATAGACTACAAAGCTGACTGGAAGCTCTAAATGTGGAAGTGAGGCTTGTCTGCTTGAGGCATCACAGTCGGGTAATCCAATTGTATCATTTGTTGGGTAACCCCACATCAGTGTATCTTTAGGTATTTCCTTTGTGACTAATGAGATCCTCGGGGAAGATTTTCCAAACGCCTGCCGAGGGAGTACAGTTTGGACACAGGCATTTCTGGGTGGAAGGAGCCCAGTAAGGGAAGGCTCAGCAGCATTTGATGTGTATGTGGCTGCTGATCGACCTGTAAACTGTCTGGTGCCCATGTCCTCCAGGGTGCTTTTGGCTGGCTTGGTGTCCCCCAGTCCAGAGGAAGAGGGGCAGTCATTCAGAGGCATCGAGTAAGGGAAGGTATCTGGGAATCTTAACTTCTCAGAAATACTTTTACCCTGTACTTCCTTGCTTTGGCCACCCCACTTCACCTTAACATCTGAGCATGGAGTGTAAATCAGATTGGCTTTCAGGTTTTCTTCACCACTGGCAAGATATTTGGCTTTCTTGAGTCAGTTAAGTCAGTTAATTTTGATGCTGTCGGTTAAGTCAGTTAATAATGCTGATTTTTCTATAGTCCACAATTTTGCAGCTGTTGTCCTGTCTCCTGTCATAATCCTTGTGGGATTATGATTTTTTTTTAATCCCTTTAGCGTTGTTTTAGTTGGGTTTGGGAAAGGAGCAAGATTAGATATGTTGTCAGTCTGCCATTTTAATCCAGACCCCTTTAGAAGCTTTTTAAGAGTTTATGCAAGACATTTTTATGAAACTTCTACTGTGTGCCAAACACTGAGGCATGCTCTTGTCCTTTCCATGCAGTGTGTGCGTTAGTGCTCATTTACTAAAATCACAGTACCTAAATAGTATAAATGGCCATTTAAACAAACATTTGAGTCATCTGCAAGAGTTTGAGGGTTACGTAGTTACGTAAGTTAATAAATACCTCTCTTTGAACAAATGCCTATAACAATGGTAATATAGTTCTGTTTCTATGGGGAAATATGTACTGAATACCACCCAGTACTGGAAGTGTGTGGAAATACAACTGATCCTCATTATTTATGGTAGTTTGTTCTATAAAGTCTCTGAGAACACTGAATTAGCAAATACTGAACCCTTTCTCCTATAGGATATATAGGGTTAAGTTCCTGCCAACCTCTGGTCACATTTTCATCAGACAACCTATAACCTTGTTTTATTTATATTTCTATTTACAGACACCTTTTTAACACACCTGAATGAAGCTTATGTAACACGTTTTTTCACACAGCCTTCTTGAGCTTAGGAGCACTAGACAGCACTGCAGCACTGTGCTTGGGGCCATTTTAAATGGCAAAATCGTCAACAAAAAGCACAAAGCCGCAAAAAAACGTGGCATTAAGTAAACTACAAAAAGGACACTTATACTCTCATTGTTTACAGTATGAGAGCTGAAGCAAGAACACAGAGCATTGCCTTGTTCCACCTCAGCTGGGAACATGTGTGTCTGGCCACTCAAAATTTTCACCATTCTGTGCGTGTCTACAAATGACTGCACAATTGCTGAGAGTTTTGATTTGGGGATTACAAATAAATTTTAGCAGGTAGGTAAATTTGCAAATAGGGGACCCATAAACAATAAGGGTCAATTGTATATCCTGTCCCCTAGCCCTGCAGGGAAAGGCATTTATAACCCCTCTAGAAGAAACTGCAGATTTTATATGCACTTATGCACCTGCTTAAAAAGCTGCTGTTCTCCAGTTGTTAGTAACCAGTGTATGCCATATGAGCAAGTAATAAACGCAGTAATCAAGTTTACATAACTTACCTCATTGACTTTTACATTGATTTGTGAAATAGATATTATTTCTACTTAAAAGAAATGAAAACTAGTTTGAAAGATTTGAGGGGAGTGGGGATTTGCCTGACATCTGAGGTCTTAACTCAGATTGTACTGAACCTCCACTCCAAAAGGATCCTTGTTCCTGCTGCTAGGTCACGGGATGTGTGGGAGTGTTCACCTGGTTTATTTTTTGTTGAATTCTCTCTTTTAAAAATATTTGCCTGGGGCTTCCCTGGTGGTGCGGTGGTTGAGAGTCCGCATGCCGATGCAGGGGACACGGGTTCGTGCCCCTGTCCGGGAAGATCCCACATGCCGCGGAGCGGCTGGGCCCGTGAGCCATGTCCGCTGAGCCTGTGCGTCCGGAGCCTGTGCTCTGCAATGGGAGAGGCCACAACAGTGAGAGGCCCGCGTACCGCAAAAAAAAAAAAAAAAAAAAAAAAAATTTGCCTGATTGTTTTCATGATCTTTTTAATTTTAGTATTTGCTTACTTTTAAATCTGATTTACTTGTATAATTAAAAAGTATAGAATGTAGGGGCTTCCCTGATGGCGCAGTGATTGAGAGTCCGCCTGCCGATGCAGGGGACACGGGTTCGTGCCCCGGTCAGGGAAGATCCCACATGCCGCGGAGCGGCTGGGCCCGTGAGCCATGGCCGCTGAGCCTGCGCGTCCGGAGCCTGTGCTCCGCAACGGGAGAGGCCACAGCTGTGAGAGGCCCGCGTACCGCAAAAAAAAAGTATAGAATTTAGAACCGGGAGTATCTTTGTTCAATAACATAATAAAATCCACTTACTTTACCCATGAGAAAACTGAAGCTCCAGGAAATAAACTTGCCCAAAGTCACACCGTTAGTTACTAAGACCAGTATCCACATTGCTTAACTCTCAATCTAATTCTTTTCTCTGCCTAAGCTTTATGTAGCCCCGTGTACTCAAAAGATTGGTTTAACCAAGTTTGACAAAGAGTTAGTACCCAAAGTTAAGTCAAAATCTGTTGTAATACGATATGCTCACTACTTTTTAACTTTGACATCCGGGAGTGAACCACTGATATGAGACAAAATTGCATTACAGCAGGTGGAGAAAACTCCGCTGTCTACAGGGGCCAGACGCTTAGGAACTGAGTCAACGAGAGAGAGCCTGCCCCCTGGGAAGCACTGTGCTCTTACTGTCATTTGATTAGTGACACTTGAAAGTACAGGTCCAGTGTAATCAGATCTTCTAATTTTTCGTGGAAAGCTAGAAAACCAGATATCACTATGAAATATTGGCAGCTATGTCAGACTTTAAAGCGACACTGTAAGACGAAAAACAAAAATGTCTGTGGGCCAGTTTGAGGCTACCAGTTTGAAACCTGTACTTTAGAGGATTCAGCTCATACTGCAGCTTTCATTTCTCTGCACCATTAGTGACTATGAGAAGGAACCAAAACTGGGTTCTAGTGACATGTTAAATGGAAACTCTTGAGTTAAATTTATAAGTCAATAAGCCAGGCACAATTAGTCTGGCTGTTTACCTCATGAAATAATTTTTTTACATGTGTTTTGGCTATGTGTTACCCACAGTGCAAACATCATATGTGTTTATTACAAGTTAGGATTGATACATATTTTGAAGTTAAGTGTAGAATTTTGCAGTCTCATATATTAGCAGACTTGCTGTCCTTATCTAATGCACGCAAGGCTCTGGCACTGCATTATCGCCTACTGAAAATACGTATTTTATCTAGTTTTACGACAGTAGACATTACATAGCATCTGCAGCCAAAAAGCTTTACTCACCCTCTTAGTACCCTCAGAAATAGAATGTCCCCACATACATCCAAAAATCTTACCTTATTTATTTCCTGAGCAAATAATGGGAGTTACAGTTTTAAAAGCAGGAATTGGTGTAAAACTAAAGCATTCTAAACCTAATGTGCAATTGTCAGTTATTGATGAACTTCTTTTCCATTAGTATCAGAAAGAAATAGATGAGAGTAAATACCTGAAGAATTTGGGGAGAACTGTGTCATTCTTCCATCTTTTTTAAAAACGTATTGAAGTATAACATACTTATAGAAAAATACACAAATTATAAATGTACACCTCAATGAATTTTCTCAAAACGGACGTGCCTCTGTAATCAGCACCCAAATTAAGGAATGACACATTTACCCGTATTGCTATTGATGGACATTTGGCTTTCACATTTGGGAACTATTACATGTAGTGCTGCCATGAACATTCCTATACGAGTGTTTTGGTAAACTTAGCATGTATCTCTGTTGGGTATATACATAGGAGTGGAATAGCTGGGTCATAGGGTATTTATATGTTTAGCTTTAATAGATCCTGCCAGTTTTCCAATGTGTTTGAACCAATTCCGACTCCACTGGCACTGTGTGACAGTTCCAGCATCCTAACCAGTGCTTGATGTTGGCCTTTTCATTTTAGTCATTCTAATGGATATCTCCTTGTGGTTTGGATTTACATTTCCTGATGATCATCGAGTTGAGCACCTTTCACTTATTGGCCCTTTGGATATTTTCTCGTAAAGTACAGATTCAGGTCTCCTGCACTGGCTTTGTAAACTTTTTTTTTTTAGCTTTTTAAAAATAAATAGTCTGCCTATATAAATATTCTCATTCAAAAAATGAGAATATCCCCCCCCCCCCGCATTGACTCCACTGCAGTTGTTAACATCTTAGAGATCTGCTGATATATGTATAAAACTAAAATGGATTTGGCCCACAAGATTGCCTTCTAGGTAACTTTATAAACAAGAAGAAACCTTGCGTGGAATGTTCTTTTCAGGCCATTTAAACTATCAGCATTTATTATTAGTAAGAAAGAACAAAATAAAAGTAGTAATAAATACAGACATAACTTTTTAAAACTTCAGCCATTAGAATATATTGCCTTTTTGGTTTCATGGATTTGTTTTATGAATTCTGATTGGAAACAATCAGCTGGTAATATTACTAATTAGAGGAGTTAATTTAGAAAAAGAAGGTAGCTTAAATTTTTCCTTTTAAAAAATATTTATCTGTATAATTGTTGGGGTTTTTTTCTGCTTACAAGTAATATCTGGTTGTGGTCAAAAATTTTAAAGTTATGGAAGTACATGACAGAAATTAAAAGTCTCCCATAACCTCAGTTCCCAGAGATAATTGTTGCTGTGTTTTCATCCAGATTTTCCTTTATGAATTTGCTAACATATATCACAAATAATATACTCTACATACTGTTTTCCCACTTGCTTTTTTTTTAGAGTATAGTTGATTTACACTGTTGTGTTAGTTTCTGCTATACAGCAAAGTGAATCAGCTATATATATACATATATCCACTCTTTTTTAGATTATTTTCCCATATCGGTCATTACAGAGTACTGAGTAGAGTTCCCTGTGCTATACAGTAGGTCCTTATTAGTTATCTATTTTATATATAATAGTGTGTATATGTCGATCCCAATCACTCACTTTTATCCCCTCTGCTTTCCCCCCTGGTAACCATAAGTTTGTTTTTTACATTTGTGACTGTATTTCTGTTTCGTAAATAAGTTCATTTGTACCATTTTTTTAGATTCCACATATAAGCGATATCATATATTTGTCTTTCTCTGCTACTTGCTTTTTTATACATATAAATTTTTTTTTAATTTATTTTTGGCTGTGTTGGGTCTTCGTTGCTGCACGCTGGCTTTCTCTAGTTGCGGCGAGCGGGGGCTACTCTTCATTGCGGTGCGCAGGCTTCTCATCGCTGTGGCTTCTCTTGTTGCGGAGCATGGGTTCTAGGCGTGCAGGCTTCAGGAGTTGTGGCACGTGGGCTCAATAGTTGTGGCTCGCGGGCTCTCGAGTGCAGGCTCGGTAGTTGTGGCGCATGGGCTTTGTTGCTCTGCGGCATGTGGGATCTTCTGGGCCCAGGGCTCGAACCCGTGTCCCCTGCATTGGCAGGCGGATGCTTAACCACTACACCCGCCACTTGCTTTTTTAACCTAACAATAGTTGTTGTTACTGGATTTTTAGGAGTTTTGAAAAACATTATCTATGATAATTGGATATTCATTATTGACAATAGGAACGCCTTATTGAATAGATAAAAAATAAAATTTAATTAGTATATCAATTTTATTAGCCTTTTACACCTCTTAAATCATTCATTTTCTGGCAGGTTCAGTATGCATCTTTTAATTTACCCAACACAGTTTTTTTCCGAATACACAGAAAAATTCCAGCTAAGGAAGATCTAAATTAATAGAGTTTATGAACAGGTTGGAAGTGGCTTGATTTTTCAGCAATTCTTTTTATATTTCAGGCATCCTAATCATGAAAATTCAGCTACCAAATTGATAATTCTGACTACATATTCTTCGTGAGAACTTCTCTGGGTTGAACCTGTACTTTTCACTTTGTAATAGGGTGGTGCTTCTGATCATTTCAGGTGGTTTGGGTGGCTGTCAGATCAAGGATGTACTTTGTAGAGAACCTAGTCATCCAAGGGTTATGCTTGTTTTCTAGTTCACTACTCAGCATTATTGGGAATGTCATCAAATCCTTCCTAAAAGCGAGTATCCTGGTGTCTGATTGGAAATCTCCAAGTGGATTTTTTTTTTCCAAGCAGTGAGGCTAAAAGTGTATACTGTCGGGCTTTTTAAAGCAATATGTGACAAATTAAAATAAATTCCAAGGTATTCTGCTTTCTGGTGTAGTATAACATCTAATGCAGAAACAAAGTCTTCATTTTCCTGTAACGTACAGGCAACTCTCCAGATAAATCATTAAATTCTGAGGTCTGTAGTCTCAACTGGTTGCACCTTATATTGAAATGAGAATAATTGAGCTGCATTTTCTCTATCCAGGCTTAAAAAGCTCTATAAAATAACGTTGCTGCTAAATATTAAGGAAGATATATTCATTTAATACCTTCATGGTAACTATTGTTGGTGAAATCCAGGTGGTTTAGGTTTGGAGGTTTGACTATCTTGAGTTTCTTGTACTAAAGTAGTGCTTTGCTAGTTGAAGATCACTTTCCAGTTCTGTTAAGTATTTCACCCAGACATGCTTTTATGTTCCAGTGGGACCAGATGGACGTTTCTCTGTGGATTATCAATTTGGCAGCCTCAGGAATAGAAAATAGACATTCTTCTCTGGAGGCTCTTCTGTGACTGAACCGGCATCATGTAATAGATTTCCTTATTAAGAACTGGTTGAATGGAAGAAGGGACTGCGTCAAAGGGGAAACACGGTGGTGTGTTGGCTGCTAAATGTGAAATAACTAGTTTCAATGGCTAATCAAACATTGTAGGATAAATTGTTTTATTCTGGGTCCCCAAGAAAGGTGATTCAAAGTAATCTATTAGATTTGCTTTTGAAACATTAGGATCCAAGAGAACAGAAATGTAAATGTCTCATTCCCCTCTCCTTCAATGCGTAGTACTGGCAACCCAAATAAAATGACTTGGTTTTTAGATGTTTTCACTAATTGTTTGGGAAAACAAGATTGTTTCCCATTTGTTCTTCTGGAAACAAAGAAACAGAGCTTCGGTTCTTCCAACTGTTTGTGTAAATGGTCAAATTACTCTTTTGTTTTTTAAACGGTCTTGTTTCCT
The DNA here is from genome assembly GCF_005190385.1 of Monodon monoceros. Taxonomy (NCBI): domain Eukaryota; kingdom Metazoa; phylum Chordata; class Mammalia; order Artiodactyla; family Monodontidae; genus Monodon; species Monodon monoceros. The sequence goes on along the minus strand of NW_021703782.1, from coordinate 15,781,217 downwards.
AAGCTGAGAACTCATTAACAGACTTACCCTGCAGTATGTTTTTGTCTGCTAAATTAAAGCAAATCAAAACAAAGCAACAACCAAAAAGCCCACCATAACCTGCATGCAGTTCTTTAGCAGTAAGGAGCTGCCGGTGACAGGTGCTTAGCCATCGTCTTGTGAACGACTTTGTTGTAGTAAACGAAAACAAGCGTTGCGCTGGGGGAGCTACCGGAACTGACTGACCAGACGTCAAGGAGAGTCTATACCTTAAGCAGTCGGGCTGTTTAGGGAGCGTCTGTTGAGGATATTGGGGAGCTCGCAGCGCGTGGTAGCTGTGGCGGTTAGGAGGCTGCTGCTGCTTCCTGACACCTAATAGCAGACTGCATAGCTATCCTTCAGTTTCAGTTAGGGTATCTCTCTATCGATGTCTTCTGTGTTACCTATTTTGAAAATAATTTGTCCCCTTTTAAATTAGTCATTTCATGGGGGCGGGGAGGGGGGAACCAGCCTGCTGGGTTGAAACAAAAACGTTGTGAAAGAGATTTAATCCCTTGCTTAGGAATGTGGGGATTTATAATTAAACTGATTCATTGGATGTTTGGCCAGTACTGGCAGGCGTAACACTGACTTTCACATGTGTTTTATGGAATAAATGTAGTTAATTAGCCTTATTCTCTATTCCTTGTATTTATATGCTATATGAAAAAAATCAGCTATTGCTTATAGAACTTTGATTACTTGAGATCTGGCTTCGCAAGTACAGTTTTCTCTGTGCTTTTGAATTGAGGAGGGTATTAAGGGGGACCTCTGGAAGTCAGAGAGGAACAGATTAAACAGGAGCCTAATCAGAGTCCCAAGATGTTCTGAAGGGTGGTTTGTTTATCTTGTTTTGGAGTGCAGGTGGTTGGTTTTTAGAGGGCTCCCTGAAGTGAGACTGGTGATCTTCGTGGGTCAGTATTTGTCTTTCTTGTTTTCTTTAGGTTAATGTTTGAAATTTATTAATCAGATTGAATAAAATAGGTATCCTGCCCTAAGGGCTTTACTGCTTAGTAGAAAAGCTGTGATTTATAAAGTCACAGCGTAATGAAATAAAGTGATAATGAAAAGCCTTGGGCAGACTGTGTAATGTATTTTAGGCTATTTACACAGGTTGGTTTGTCTAATTATTCTTTTGTTGTTGTTGTTCTTGTCAGAATTGTCTTTTCTAATAGTAGGATCCATCAAACTATTTAAACCAGATCTTGCTCGCTACTGTAGAAAATAGGCTCAGAATTTCTTCGTAAAGTCCAAACTGGTCCTTTGAAAACTAGCAGATGTTTGCCCTTCTCTCCAGTCAGTGAAAGGCGACAGTTACATGAACCCTTACACATTCCTTTCCTCTTTGCTCTTGAACACATTAAGTGGAAGTGGATTTGCATCCCTTTGGGGTTTTGACCAAAGCACGTACCCACCTCCTTCCTGCCTCCCTGGAACTGGTTCAAGATTTGGAAAGAAGGGTTTGTTTGAGGGCGTTTCCCATGTCTTATCTCTGAGCACATTCTAGGGTTGAATTTATTTTGACCCTGCGTTTTAAATTTGGATCCAAAGCAAGAGTTTAAAGTGCAACAGAAGAGAGTCCGCTGAACTTTAGACATGAGGGATCCGGGGAGGAAGGTACGTACTTGCATTTGGAAGCTTTCTCATAGAGGTTGGCCATCTTTGTGCATACACATAATTGTAAACTGATAACTGCTAGGCCAAGGGAGAATACTTAAACCTATGTAAAGATCTGTGTGATGCTTACATTGTGTGTTTATGTGCTTAATTGTACAGTGATGACTCTGGAATTCATAATCTTGAAATTGATGGCGGAGCAAGTAAATTCTGAATTTTTATTTGAAAACCTTTCGGAAAAGCTTAGGATGGGTATTTGCAAGGAAAAAAATATGTCATTTGTGATTGATCTTAAGGGAATGACTGAAAAAGTATCTAGATATTTTAGGCATTCTATCATTTTGTCTTCTAAAGCATCAAATAAAGAAGGCTATAAATGGTTATTATTAAAGGTCACCCAGATTCTCCTCCATGTTGAGAAGCAAGTCTCTCTTCATTGATTACTATTTATCTTTATCCAGTAATTTCGAGCACAGTACCTTGTATCTATAGTAGGCTCGACTGATTTCTTTTTTGACTGATCTTTTCCAGAGCCTGGCCCAACTAGAGAATCTGTGCAAACAGCTGTATGAAACAACAGATACAACCACTCGACTCCAGGCAGAGAAAGCCTTGGTTGAATTCACCAACAGCCCTGATTGCCTGAGCAAGTGCCAGCTACTCCTCGAAAGAGGAAGTGTACGTAAGATTTGAAAAATCCTAAAGGGTAACAGGTTTAGGAAAATATATTCTGGTTCTGAGTTTAGGGGTGGATTGGGATAACTTCTGTTCCTTGATTTTTCTAAGTACCTCTGCCTTCTTAATTTCACTTTTAAAACGCACCACACCTGCCAGGTTGGCAAAAAAAGCCTTACAGACTCATCAGGGAAAATCTCATTGAGGAAAAAAAAAAAAATGTCATTGAGCGTATATTTTTGTCCTGTAATTTTTCATCTTGAATCAAATTTCTGGGACTCCTTTTCTGTTTTTTACACTTAAGTACCACTTCGTATCCTTTACAAAGAAGACAGGGCTGTATATAATTGACATTTCTTATCCACAAAGTTCATGTCACCTTGTAAGATCCCTAGTCTTCTCTGTTTTTCCTCCCCTGTACCACAGCTGCTTCTTGTCTTAGAAGTGTAGGGGAAGAAATTACCTCGACAATGAAAATTACAGGAAGTTACAGTTTTTAAAACGGAATTAGAACCTCTTCCAGCTTAAAAATGGCATGCAATGATCAATAATGCTCTTAATGAGACATGATTTGATTAAGTTAATATTTTTGGCAAGATGGAGGTCTTGGGAAGGGTAAGCATCCAACCAGGGTATCATGAAAGGGCATCAAGAGAGTTAGAATCCCAGCTAGACCGGGATCCAGCAGAGCAGACTAGAAGGAAATGTGAAAAGGAGGAAAGCAGTTAATTTGTTGAGAGTATAGAATTCTAGATGACTTCATTTTTGAATCTGGTTAGTAGTCACATGTCAAAGTCGCTTTTATAGATTTTTTCCATAAACTTAAGTTATTTTTATAACTGATGCGATGATGTAATGCGTATGGATAGCCTACTGTCTTAAGGACTTATAGTTTCATGGGAAATTATGTTTGACCCTTGATTAAATTATTTTGATGATTCTGAGTCTGTCCCTGTTATGTGACATTATATAATATAGCCACATGGGGGTATCTGAATTTGCACACGGCTCCTCCTTATACATTATGATCAGATAGAATACTCTGATTCTCCGTAAGGTTAAAATTCATTAAAATCCACACTTGAGAATGATAATGCTAATCCATTGCTTAGGGCATAGTTTTTCTTTCTCATAAATAATTGTTATGAATTTACTACTAAAACCAGCATATACATTCCCCAAAGCTGTAGCTGATTGGTAGTTGTGCTGATGGGAAGATAGAATTGGGGAATTAACTACCCAGCATAATGTGGTGGTTCCTTCTAAAACTACTTCTTCTTGTCTTCTTTTTTTTTTTTCCCCCTCTTTCTAATGCCATACTATAGGAATATTATGAGGTGAAACTTTTTGAAACATCATTATAACAAGGCTGTTGGAGGGAGAAGATTGCTTGATTTAAATGAAAGAGATTTAGCTTCTTTTCTGAAAAGAGCCCCTCTAACTTCTGCCCCCTCAAAGTGATACAGATACCTGTATTAGATTCAGTTTGATCAGCCATTCACTTTATCCTGCCCTTTGTTCATGATTGAAATCAGCTTAATGAGCACATATGCTTTGTGGGGCTCATTCTTCCTTAGTATGTGACCCTTTAAAATCCTGAGGATTAAGTATAGCAAAACCGATTAATTTTCTTGAATTTGAGAACAGATCTCCAAGTTAAAAACTTTATGACTGACTAACTCAATAAAATTGAATTCTAAGTCCTTTCCCCCCTCTTTTCACAGTCATCTTACTCCCAGTTACTGGCAGCTACATGCCTTACAAAGCTTGTATCGCGCACAAATAACCCTCTACCATTGGAACAACGAATAGATATTCGTAAGTAGAGAGTTGTCTTTTTTCTCTTAAAGAAATTAGTTTAGTGATGTTCTAGTAATAGTTACATTTATGTTGCTTGTCTGATAATGTTCTGAAATTGCTAAGCATACAGAATATCTAGAATCCAGTTTCTTTCCGGAATTTGGGCTTAAAAGTGAAGAGGACCCAATATAATTGCTTCTAGATAAAGCCTGCATTATCCCTTCGGTTTTCAGAAGGTTTCTTTCATTCAGTCTTTACTGTCGCTAATAACTAAGAAAAACATTGTTAAGGATTTTGAATTCTGTGCAGACCATGCTATTTAACCATCGAGGGATAGATTCAAGGCTGCCTTACCTCAGATTCTTCATTGTGACACGTTGTATATTCTGAGTTGGAAAGCCTGTGAATCTTAAATTACAAGTCCCATTTCTCAGTAGTGTGAATAATTAGGGAAGTTTAGGGTAAATAGTTTAAATTTACCACTTCTTAGACATTTAAAGATGTACACCCCTCCCTGGCAGAGCCTTCTACGACGTAGATTACTTTTGTTTTATAGGGAACTATGTGCTCAACTACCTTGCCACTCGGCCAAAGTTGGCTACTTTCGTGACACAAGCACTTATTCAGTTATATGCCAGAATCACAAAACTGGGCTGGTTTGACTGTCAGAAGGATGACTATGTCTTCAGAAATGCAATCACAGATGTCACAAGGTTTTTACAGGTATGATTTATGTATTTCATGGAATAAAAATGGGTGAAGCAATATATGCTTACTTATATATTGATCTGTAAGTGGAATTACTTGGTATATATTCTTCTGTGTCTTTTTAACTCTTCCTGTGTCTCGGCTTTACATGTTTAGATGTCAGCACAAAACCTGCTTCATTCTTTCTAATGCTTACATACCATTCCAGTTTAAAATACCATAATTCATTTAACTCTTATAGGTGGGCATTTAGTTAGTATCTATATCTTGACTTAAACAAATACTTCAGTGAATATCCTAGTGTGCATGTGTGTGTATATATATATATATATCTTTTTATACTTTGAGTTGTGTGTTTATAGTGTGAATTCCCAGCCTTTGAATTATTCAATCAGAGGGATGTGTGTATTTTGGGTTTGCAAGGATATTTCCAAATTACCCTCAAAAAAAAAGTTGTTCCCTGCACAATTAAAAGAATGCCTATTTCCCTGTACCTCCACCCTGTGACCTCAGCTTTTTTATTTTTCCAGTTTGGTAGGTAGAAAGAATTGGTAGCTCAGCATTTGAGTTACAAATGAGACAGAACAAATTTTCAAATGCTGATTTACGACTTATTTTTGTTTTTCTGTGAACTTCCTGTTTATATCTTACATACACTTTTTTATTGGGTTCTTTGCCCTTTTTTGTATACAGTCTCTTTGTAAATTATCTTACACGTTCATCATTTATCTTAAATGTGATTTGCTAGTTTCTCTTTCTGTGATATGTATGGTATGATACTTAAGGGTATTTTTTAAATACATAGGGTTTCAATTTTGATGAAGTCAGATTTAGCAGTCTTCTTTTATGGCAGGTTAGATTTTATGTCCTGCAAAGCAGCAGTTTTAAACTACAGTTTCTTGCTACATTGTCTAGGCAGTTTTAATAGCAGCACAGGACTCTGTTATTTCAAAAGTATGACTGCATTCCAAATGCTGAAATCAAGCTGCACAGGCCAACTCTTTCTGCCTTTTTTTTTTTTTAAACCAGGATAGTGTTGAATACTGCATCATTGGTGTCACAATTTTATCTCAGCTAACCAATGAAATTAATCAAGTAAGTGCTACAGCCTTCCTCATTGAAGTAAGTGCCATATTTTTTCTTAGTATTGGTGTTTTCTGCTGTGTGTGGGATGATCTTTTTTGGCAGTTGTGTGCTTTTGCGGTAAGTGATTAATGCCCTTTTGAAACAAAATAGTTCCATTGGGTTTCCCTCTGTAAGTGCAGTCTACCTCACTCTTAATATCCAGATCCCCTTCTGTCTCCAGAATATTTTTTCCTCTCATCTCAGCTTTCCTCAGTGGTATTAACGTTCTTTGTTAGAGATGAGAGCAATGGTCCTAAGTCAGAACTTAGGAAACCAGCATCATTGGTGTGCCCCTTCTGCTGTATAAATTAATGTGTTTGTAAAGATTCAAAAATCAGTTCTCATGTGCTATTATTAAAGATTTTGCTGATAATCTTTTCAGAATGCACGAAACATTCTGCTAAATACCAGGTAATTGTTTTAAATGGTCATTGACGTCACAGATTACTACAGAGGAAACACCAGTGGCTTTCTTCTGCTCTGGCTATTATTTTTAGTCATTTACTTCTGTATCCAGCTAAAATGTTATAATTATTGAACAGGCCAGAATTAATATTAATTGTAACATCTCACCCTTCAGTTGTCAGCTATTAATTGCATTGGCATCATTGTTGCTACTGCTCATATTTATGCAGACATTTCTATTAACCCTGAGAAATTTTAACTGTGAGTTGGTACTATTTTAAATGCACTAGCTTATAGTCTGTTAAAATCTGGAGTCCATATTGTGTTCTCTGTCACATGCAATCCCCATTGCGGTTGGTAATTATCGAAATAATGGCTCACGCTTTTGAGTGATTTCTATGTGACAGGCACTGTTGTAAGCACTTATATTAATTTTATTCTCACAATAGTCCTGTGAGATAGGGACTCTGGTTATCCCATTTCCTAGATAAGGAAACTGAGGCTCATAAAGGTTGAATAATTTGCCTATAGTGTCACAGTTACCTGGCAACAGTATATGAATTCAAACCCACATAGGCTTACTGCAGAGCCTGTGCTCTTAGCAACTAACTTATTATTTACCCACTATTACCCCTGTAGTAAGAGAGCATGCGTTAACTAAGTACAGAGATTGTGGGGTTAATTCTCTCCCCTTTGAAGCTTGGTTCCAGAAAATCCATCAGTGTTGGTATTTTTAAAATCTTCGAAATTTTGTCTTTTTTAAGAAAATAATAGAAATGTGTGTGACATACTTAAGATGTAATTATTCTCTGTATTATGATCAGTATAACAGATTATATATAGCATCTGATATATAATCTAGCATCACCTTTTTATCCAAGACATTTATGATAACACAGTGACACTGGAGCTAAAATTGGAACACTTTGAACCTCTGTGTAGCTTAGTTTTCTGTTGGCTTTTTTTTTTTTTTTTTTGGTTGTCATTTAAATCAGAAAGCATATTTCTGTTACCATTCCTATTTGAACTTAGAAATAAAATTAAGGGGGCATTCCATAACTTGGTTGTCTATCAGAAATCTTGCTGCATTTTTTCTTTAATGTGCCAAAAGCAAAATGAGCTCCCTCCTGGTTGAATTGAACAGTATATAGAAGAGATTTAAGCTTACAGTAAATGGTTGGACTGAAATTACTCTAGGCAACCTTGAAATTCCTTTATTGCACTCATTGAGTACCTACTATGTGTCAGAAATAGAGGGCATACTAAAGAAGTAAAAGACTTAATCCTTGACCACAAAAACCTTTAAAATATGACGAAGAGACAAGAACAGAGGAGTGAATGAGAGACGAATACAACCACTTAAGTACTCACTTCTGTGGTATAGGCTACATGTTGAAATAGGTTAGAGAAGGAAGAGAGTATTACAGGCTATCGTCTGTCTTAAGTTCATGGCTGTTAGTCAATGACTGTTTTAGAAATTTTGTAGTAACTTCAGCCCTGACTGGATTGTTTACCAAAACCCAAGCCTTGCTACTGTCTGGTTTTGAGACTAAGCCACAATACAACATGATAGAAATTATTAGCAATGTCTTCCAACAGTTTGTTAAATTTTACCTCCCTGAGTGCAGAGGAAATTAAAATTTTGCAGTGGAGATACTCACCTCTCCTTCTGTCTTCCCTCTGTATGCAGTAGAGACATGATATCCTGGCTAGCTGTTATTAGCAGCTTATTGTCATCTGCAGTCTCTCAGTAAATATGGTCTAACAGTAACTTAAATGTTTAAAATGTATTTTGTTATTTACGTTGGTCTTATTGAAAATCCTTCTAGTTTACTTGAAGTCTACATGAAAATTTTTTTTTTGCAACTAATTCTAAAACTTGCGTTGGTTTGTTTTTCTGCACAGGCAGACACCACCCATCCTTTAACCAAGCACAGAAAAATAGCCTCTTCTTTCCGAGATTCATCGTTATTTGATATCTTCACTCTTTCTTGCAATCTGCTAAAACAGGTGAGATTGTATGTTGGGACCTGCTTCACAGATCCTTTTGAAAGGATGAGAATAAGTGGGGGCTTGTTATGACCCCATGAGAGTTTATGCATCTCTTTAATCATCGTCATGTCTCACGTAATACATATGTCCGAGCTGTTGAAGAAACTTACCAAACTGAAAGAAAGAATTGTGATTTCCCTATTTCACATCTATTCCCCTAGGTAAAGAGCAGTATGTGAACACTTATCCCATGCTCCTATTTTAAAGGAACTAGTTTACCACAAAGTTTGAGGTTTTTCTTGTTTGCTTTTTTTATATCCACATAAGATCTTCCTATGTGGAGTAAAAGCATCTTCACTTTATGGTGTTTGGATTCTCAGTGCTTTGAAAGCAGTCTCAGACTACATTGTTAGCATACTAAAACTAGGCTGGCTTCCCTGTCCCCTGCTGAGTTACAGGCAACAAATAAACAAGCAACATCTGTAAGGAAAAGTAGATTTTGAATTTTTAACATCCACTTAGACTTCATAACCTGAAGGGGTAGACAGTATCACAGAAGGAAATTACCAGTTTTAAAATAGCAAGTTGGTATTTCATTTATTGATAGACTTGAACTGAGGAAGAAATGTTAACTTGTGAGTTCTACACACGTATAACCATGTTTGGATGCTTTGTCGCTCTAGAAAGCCATATGGAATTAGCCTCTGGCTTTGTGTTCATTTGGGGGTTTTTTGTTTGTTTGTTTTCTTGTTCTTGTTCTTGTTCTCATTTTCCAGTGTGTCTCAATTGTAGTATTAGAAGCAGGTTTGGATTTTTCTTTTGTCCCAGTTAATGATGTCCATCTTTTCCTTCAGTTACCTAGTTTTACTTCAGAATTCCCAAAAAATTCTCAGTTTGGGCAAGCTGCCTCGCAAAAGCTGTTGTAGCTCACAAGCTGCCTCGCAAAAGCTGTTTCTAGAGGGAAAAAGCTTTTGAGAAAATTGAGCCTTGAAACCTCCTCTAATACTGATTCTGTCAAAAACAATGAGCCAGCCAGTCACTGAGGTCACAGCTGGTAGAAATTTGAATCTCATAGTCACCGTAGCTCTGGACCACTCTTGAGCTGTAGGCCGGTACACTGCTGATGAATAAATAAAACTCAGTGGTGATTTTGTTCTGATTGTGGTTTGAAAGATTTTTGTTGATGCTGGCTATGGTAATGTTAAAAAGAGGAAGGAAGATAGGGCAGGGTGTAAAATTTACTAGAACTCCCTCCAGAGTTTAGTCCCAGCCCTGTCTAGAAATAATAAGGATCTAAAATTCAAATAAAGTAACCAAACATCCCATATTGCTTCAGAATTCACTGTGGCCACGATGCCTACAGCATATAAAGAGTAAGTGTCAAAGGGGGAATTTCTTTAAATACCAGCTTCATGTTTTTATAGTAAATATGTTTTCATAGTAAATAAGGAGCTAGGAGTTTCATAGTGATGGAAGGACTTTGAAGGTGATGGAAGTGCAGCATCTTTTGGGAGAGAAACGTCACTTGACTGTTGGAATACCGCCCTCCTTTTCTGGCTTAGCAGCCTCCTCGTAAGTAAGTCTGGTAGCAAGCTTGGAAGAGAGGAGTGATTGTTTGGGGCTCATTATGTGGTCATTTTTACAGGCTTCTGGAAAGAATCTGAACTTGAATGATGAAAGTCAGCATGGCTTGCTGATGCAACTGCTCAAACTCACTCATAACTGCCTAAACTTTGATTTCATTGGCACTTCTACTGACGAGTCCTCAGATGACCTGTGCACGGTACAGATTCCCACCAGCTGGCGATCAGGTAATACAGTCGCGCCCTCTGAAACAGGTGGCCTCTCCACTCTACCTGGAGTCTGCAGGGTGGTCTCAGGAACCCCTGGCAAATCCCCTGCTTGCTCTTAGAGAAAACTTAGGATGTCAGTATGGGTCTTTTTAAAGTCAGAGAGAGGCTGCTGGAGGATCCTCCAGCCGGGGAGAACTCTTTAATTACTGGGTTCCTGGCGGATGTGAGTTTGACCTTATGTTAATCACCTAGAGACTTCTGCTATCTTACTTATTTGAGGGAATTTCTAACTTTAAAAACAAAATCAAATAAAAGAACTTGTGCTTATGCTTGGTATTGTATTCCTAAGGATAAAAATTCTTGCTATGAACAGAGTTCTGATTGTCTTAAGTTGTTTGAGAATCAGAAGAATGAATCCATTTCTTAGAGGAGCTAAAAACAAGTGCTTAAAAAAAAAAAAAAGAACGGAAAACAAAAAGCCCCTATTAGCTTATCACTTTCAAATGAAATAAACATTCTATAAGATAAGAAAGCAGGAAGAGGTGTGGAGTCCTGCACTCGGCGAAGCCATGGGGTGGGGGGGGCGGGGAGGGGGGAGAGGCGCTGACATACAGGTAACGGCGCCCCTGCCCGGCGTGCGGTGCCCCCTGTCCGCTCCCGCTTCTGTTGCTTCACAGCAAGCACATGGGAAATACGGGCAAGGCGAGCTCCGGTCCCCCACCCGCGCTCCTGCCGGGTCTCCGCGTGAGTCTCCGGCGTCCTGCCCCAGCCGGGCCAGCTCAGGACGCCCCGTGGATCCGGGGGCTCTTAGGGGCCTTGCGAACCCGGCGGGCCGAGGCCGTCTTCCCCTGGGCCCGGCCGTTCCTGTTGGCTGGAGGCGCGAGCTCAAGGACGCTGGTGTCCAGTTTCCCTTGACCTTGAGGACCCGGGAAGGTTGTATGAGCCATGGCTATGACTAGCGTCAGATTGCCCAGCAGCGTTTTAAGAAAGCCAGATGCCTGGATTGGGCTCTGCAGAGCGCTACGAGGGACACCTTCACATAAACACTGTGCTTCCTGGAATCGATACTTACATTTGTCTAGTACCAAGTTAAATGCTTCCAATTATAAAACATTTTTCCATAACATTTTCTCACTGAGACTCTCAGGGCTTTTAATATCTCAAGAATATATTTTCCCATTTTCCATAAGACTCAAAAGTAATGTAAGCTCTAAAAAATCCACTAAAAAGACTCTGCAAAAAGTGGAAGATGAAGGGGACTCTGATGAAGAGAGTGAGCATCATGAGATGAGTGAGCAGGAAGAGGAGCCAGAGGACGACCCCAGTGCGGTCAGAGAGCATAGGGACCTGGGCAAAGTAGTGTAGTCTTTCCGATATGATGTTACCCTGAAGACGGGCCTGGATATCGGGAGAAACAAAGTGGAAGATGCATTCTACAAAGGTGAACTCAGGCTGAATGGGGAAAAATTATGGAAGAAAAGCAGAACGGTGAAAATGGGAGATACATTGGATCTTCTAATTGGAGAGGATAGAGAAGCAGAAACAGAGACAGTGATGAGGATTCTCCTGGAAAAAGTGTTTGAAGACCAGCAGTGAGAAATACAGAGTGGTGTTACGGCGGTGGCAAAAGTTAAAATTGCCTTAAAAAAGTACGCTCAAATAAAGGGATTGCTTTTTAGCGATAAAGCTGCTTTCTAGTGGTGTGGGGGAAGGGGCCAGGTTAAAAAGAGGACGTTTTTATTAAAATAAGGTTCTCCTACCAAAAAAAAAAAAAAAAGCAAGCCAGCAGGAAGATATGCTCCCCGATGACTGTGTAGCACCAGAGTGTGCCAGCGGCATTGTGCAGACATGCTCAGTAAAGTGCTCTTTTGTCTTTCAGCGTTCTTAGATTCTTCAACTCTGCAACTGTTTTTTGACCTGTATCATTCCATCCCTCCTTCGTTTTCACCTCTGGTGAGTCAGGACCACAATTTCTATTTCAAGAACGTAGCAATGGTGAATGAGCCTTATGTTCATTTTGTTGTACAAAATCATAGGAGTAAAGCATAGAAATACTAGGGTTAGTTATCTAGCCTTTTGAGATAAAGCTTGTCACCTAAAGGTTCTCACAGTAAAGTCTTAATTCCTTCTAAATTGTTCCTGGGAATTCCTTGGCGGTCCAGTGGTTAGGAATTCACACTTTCACTGCAGGGACCCAGGTTCAGTCCCTGGTTGGGGAACTAAGATCCCGCAAGCCTCACAGTGCGGCCAAAAATAATTGTTCCTGTCATTAATGACAGATTGCTGCAGATGTCAAGCTCTTTCGGTCTCCCTTTGTATCTGACTTTATACTATACCTCAAAGTGACACAGGCTAGAATGTGGGGAATTCACCTTATATTGTCTATTTGAAGATTGTCAAGACTTAAGAAAATTTCTGAAAATCCCTCAAGCATATGTTACATAAGTGCTAAATGGAAGCTGTATTGGGAAGGCATATTTGCATACTTATCCTGAATAACATTTGAAACCTCTTGGGAATGCTGCATTTCTCCTTCAAAGCAATAATTAACCTCCTCAAATCTCAAAATTCATTCAGGTCCTAAAAGGCGTTGGTCTGATATTTCAGATTGTTGGTATAAAATACCATTGTACAAAACATGCAAAGAAAATACAGTAAAGTAAATGGGTGTTTTGCATAGTTTTTCTGCAGTAGACTACTTTCCTGGTAGTAGTACTTTTCGAAATTAATGTGGACCTTCACTTTAGCAGAAACATGAGTTCATGTTTTTTGTATCGTTAAGTTTACTTCAGGAAAAGGTAACACACTTAAGAAGGGTAATTAATGAAAGGACTGTTTGTAAAGGGGTGGGCAAAATTAAGGGAATCCAACAAGGGGTGGTGATGTACACCCCCTGGGGCTAGCAATAGTGGGGAGCCTCAAGGGGCAAGAGAAAGAAACCCTGGAGAGAGCTGAAGCTGTGACTTAGGGGAGGGCTGTTCACCAGAGGTAGAGAAGCTCTGCCAACCATGGCCCAGCTGGGGATGGGGAGGGGGCTCCTGTTTCTTCCTGCCCTTGATCTCCTGCTGGTACTTTCCAATGGTTGAAGCCAGTGAGAAGCAAGAAGGCAAGGGAACTTGGCTGTTGTTAGTCAACAGAGGTCAGCTTCCCAGGGAGCAGAGCAGGGAGGAGAAGGGCAGAAAATAGATCTGGAGGGGCAAACAGAATATAAATATCTAGCACAGTGGGGAAAGGGGAAAATGTTTTCATTATAAAATCTGTTTTCTTTAGGGCACAGATTGACTTGGTTATTTCATTATAGCACTACAGAGCAAAGGCTGATTAGCCAAAAGGCCTTAATAAAACAGAAAAAAAACCTAAATCTAAAGCATTATTTAAACTATGAATTGCTTGGTATTTTCAAGCTTTAAATATATATCTTAAACACAAATCAAAGAAGCCATCAGGGTGGTCAAAGAATAAAACGTAAATGAATTTCCAAACTATGGATTTAACTAGTTGTTACAATCAACCTGGATCTGATGCTCTTTTTATTTTTCTTTTAATAAAGCTGTTTCAGATATCCTAAGCTACATCCCCCTTGATCGTTTTTTTATATCATTATAATGGTAGCAGGGGTTGAAAGAACAGCATTAGTGCCATATGTAAAGAAGAATATTTACAGCAGGGGAAAGGGTAATGAAAATAGCTATACAATCTTTTTGATCATTTGTGTTTGGGTTGTGCCCTGCTTTAGGTATTATCCTGCTTAGTACAGATTGCCTCAGTTAGAAGATCCCTGTTTAACAATGCAGAGAGGGCCAAGTTTCTCTCTCATCTTGTTGATGGTGTTAAACGAATACTGGAAAACCCACAGGTAAGATTTTTGAGAATGTATTTTTATTTGTGTGTGTATATGTGTGTATGATTAGTATATGCCTATCTGTTATGGCTCCAAAGAAAAATCAATCTAGAGGTCACACTTAGCAGAAATCATAGAAAACCGTTCAGTCTGTTTAAATCTTCAGAAGATTTAAGTGAATGTATATTTGTAGATTTAAATAATACTTACCCAGAAGAGGAGCTTGTATCCTCTAGCTTCAGGAATGTAGGAATTGTGGGAAGGGATCCCCTTTGGTTGTTGTTGTTGTTCATTTTTATTGGCATATAGTTGATTTACAATGTTGTGTTAGTTTCAGGTGTACAGCAAAGTGCATCAGTTATACATATACATATATCCACTCTTTTTTTTTTAGATTCTTTTCCCACATAGTCCATTACAAGGTATTGAGTAGAGTTCCCTGTGCTATACAGCAAGTTCTTATTACCTATTTTATATATAGTAGTGTGTATATATCAATCCCAGTCTCCCAATTTATCCCTCCCCCTCTTATCCCCTGGTAACCATAAGTTTGTTTTCTACATCCGTGACTTTACTTCTGTTTTGTAAGTAAGTTCATTTGTACCCTTTTTTTAGATTCCACATGTAAGCGATATACGATATTTGTCTTTCCTTGTCTGACTTACTTCACTCAGTATGACAATCTCTAGGTCCACCCATGTTGCTGCAAATGGCATTATTTTAGGGAAGGGATCACTTTGAAGGAGAACAAGGACAGAGCTAGTCATCTTTCCCAAAGAAATTAAGAATCTAAAATTTGTTTTTTGTTTTCATTTCCATTTTTTTGAATGTACATTATTTACCTAAGTGTATAGGGCTACATTTAGGTGGGAGGGGAGTTATTTCTCGTTCAAATATTTATTCCATAACTCAGTTGCCCTTTTTGTCTTTCTCAGTCCCAAAGACTCAGCTAACACCTCCTTTTTTTAAGTATTTCTTCTTCACACTAGAAAATATCATAAAAACAGTTCACTTTTAAATATACTCTGTTCTTTCCCTCTTTTTAAAAATTCATTTATTCTATCAACAAATTGTATGGAGCCACCTACCATGTGCCAGGGATTCAGTGGTAGCAAAACAAAACCTGCCCTCCTTCTCTAATAGAGGAGGACATATGTAAGGAAACAAGTATGCTGGTGTAGTATGCAAACAGATGAAAAGTGTTCGATATAAGTATATAATAAAATACATAAACATACTAATATAGGAGTATGTTTATTGTAGCAAAGATGATATAATATATGAAATATTTGTGTAACTTTGCTACTGTAGTTTAGTTGTGCTTAATGACAGATTTGACAGATGTGAAAATAAAAATCTCATTACTTTTCATTTGATTGGTGGGAAGCAAACAGACCAGTCACATCTTAGATCGTGCCCATTTTCTGCCATTAATCAACTTTACATCCCTGGGCAAGTAGTGTTGTCCTTCTGGGCTTCTGTTTCAGGCTTTTCCAATTGAGGCTAATAACCCCATCTCACAGGATGATTATTATGGACAGATGAGATAATAGATGTAATAATCCCTTTTAAAAGTGACTTTTTAAAAAATTGCTTTTAAACATTATACAAATGTGTCATTCTGAATGATGACCTGCAGCAGATTCCCCCCTCTCCTCATGCCATCCCAGATGTCATTCGGGAAGAAGTATAATGAACCACATTTTACATTTTATTTTCCTCCCTGTGCTGTCACCAGAGTTTATCAGACCCAAACAATTACCATGAGTTTTGCAGACTACTGGCCCGATTGAAGAGTAACTACCAACTGGGAGAACTAGTAAAGGTGGAAAACTACCCTGAGGTCATCCGATTGATAGCTAACTTCACAGTGACCAGCCTACAGGTTTGTCTTTGATTGCTTGTCCCTTTCTTCCTAAACATTGGAACCTCTTCTCTTACTCACTGGTCTTACTTAACCTTGTAAGAATTTTTTTTTCCCTTGGCAGAAGTGAATGTAAGTATAGGGCAACCCTGCACAGAGTGCTTACTATTGCAGCCTACTCATTCACATTACAAAAGTTCAAGGAGTGTGGTCAGAGGAGCATGAGGGAACTGCAAGAGTAATATTTAGATTCAAGACTGGGAGAATTCCCTTGTAGTCCCCCAAAAAAGGCAAGATTGGAACAGGGAGCTGGGCAGAAGAGTGAAGAGAGACTCAGCGCCCTCTCTTTCTTAGTTATGTGTAGGCAGTGGTTCTCACAGGCGATGGCTTGCATCAAAATCATCTGGGGAGCTTGATGAGAAATGCAGGTGCTTGGGTCCTACCCCCATAATTTCTGGCTCACTAGGTCCAGGTTGGAGCCTTGGCGTCTCTGTTTCTAACAAGTTCTCCACGAGATGCTCGTGCTACTGATGTTTGAGAGCCAGTTACTCAGCCAGCTCAGAACAGCTCTTGTCACTGGATGTTTAATCTCTGAAATACCACTAAACACATTAGACTAGTTGCCACGCACAGAACAAAGCCCATCAAAGTTTATCCTCATTCTCTCTCTCTTTTTTTTTTTTTTTTTTTAAGATAACTCTTTATCCTTTGTGTCAGATGGCATGGGACTAACGTATTATGTACAAAAATGAGAACTATGCCTCCTACTCTCTTGGTTTTCCTTAGCATTGGGAATTTGCCCCAAATAGCGTGCACTATCTCCTGAGCCTCTGGCAGCGGCTGGCAGCCTCCGTGCCATACGTGAAAGCCACAGAGCCACACATGCTGGAGACTTACACTCCTGAGGTCACCAAAGCCTACATCACATCCCGTCTGGAATCTGTGCACATCATACTGAGGTAAGGAAACTGGGCCAGCCTCCCTCTTTCCCCACAGGTATCCTGGCGTCCGACTTGCCAGAGATCAGACACCCAGTTGGCAAAAGCGTACTTGATATGAGTCATAATGGAGCTAACACCATAATGGGTATTTTTTTCACGTTAGCACAATAGCTGAGGAGAGCATGGAGTCCAAAAGAAGAGTCTTTCTCTTTAATATCCTATTCATGTTCCTTCTTCACCAACCATAGCAGTATCTTTGAATACAAAGTATATCAGTATAATGTTTGTCCTTGCCAGTGATTTCCTTTAAACATGAGAGAAGCATTGATAAGCTATAGATGACAACAGTGTAAAATATAGGTGCTTAATGTGAACTTCTAAAGAAATAAGTAGATAAATAAGCTACACAATCCAGAGCTTACTAGAAGATGTAAGAATTCCAGGCAGCCGATCACTGACTGCATTATACTGACACATGGTTTCTGTCTTCCTTGACTACTAACTGGACCAGAAATCTATAGTAAAGAAATGTCAGACCCTTTAGAAATGACCTATGTAAAATGGAGTTATTCTAGAGACTTCCCTGGCGGGGAATGGTTTAAGACTCTGAGCTTCCTGCAGGGGGCATGGGTTCGATCCCTGGTCAGGTAACTGAGATCCCACCTGCTGCATGGCGTGGCCAAAAAAAAAAAAAAGAATGAGGCTATTCTTTGTGTAGGGACTTATCTGGTATACTTTTTTCATTGGCTATTTCTCAGGGGAATTTACTTGGACTCTGAAGGTTTGGGGTGTTTTGGGTTTTTTTTAACTCAGATTCTTAATTTGCTCAGAATCAAATACTTTTTTTTTTTTTTTTTGCGGTACGCGGGCCTCTCACTGCTGTGGCCTCTCCCGTTGCGGAGCACAGGCTCCGGACGCGCAGGCTCAGCGGCCATGGCTCATGGGCCCAGCCTCTCCGCGGCATGTGGGATCTTCCCGGACCGGGGCACGAACCCGTGTCCCCTGCATTGGCAGGCGGACTCTCAACCACTGCGCCACCAGGGAAGCCCCAAGTACATTTAATTGTCATAAGAATTATAGTCTCAACTGTTTATGACTTGAATCATTTCAAAATCTGAGTATTTGTGAAGCCCGTTGGAAAGCACTGTTCTGTTAGCTTCATAGTTTCTATTCCTGAGGACTCAGCTAGTTTCAGCAAGGCCATGCTGGGGAGGGTTACATGTATGGGCTCTGGGCCCACGTAGCCGGTTAATAGCTGTGTACTCTTGGGCACAGTTGTAATGAGGATTAAATTACTGTGTCCCGGCCTCGTGTGTGGGCCATGGTAAACGCACAGCTCTGAACTGCTTGCTGCTGTGGTGCTGCTGCTGCTGGGCTGTCATACGATGATGTAACAGTACATGGCGAACTTATGGTAAGACTTTCAAGTCTGGGAACCAGTGGATAAGGCAAGACCTAGTATAGAGCCACAGTGCCTCATCTGCATTTCTGAAATTTAAGATGTGAAAATTAATTTTTCTCATAAGTTTGGCACAAAACTCATTTGGTGGCAAAACTTGACATGTTCTGATACAAGACCATTTATAGTCTTTTTTTTTTTTTGCGGTATGTGGGCCTCTCACTGTTGTGGCCTCTCCCGTTGCGGAGCACAGGCTTCGGACGCTTAGGCTCAGCGGCCATGGCTCACGGGCCTAGCCGCTCTGCGGCATGTGGGATCTTCCCGGACTGGGGCACGAACCCGCGTCCCCTGCATCGGCAGGCAGACTCTCAACCACTGCGCCACCAGGGAAGCCCTATAGTCATTTTTTTTTAACTCTACTTCGTTTGACTATTCATAATATTTATACATTTTGCTACAGGAATATTGTATTTGACATGCCACAGCCCAGGGAGGGTTCATATTACATGGTAGAAGCATCATAATGCCTCCCTAAAATCTGAAGATTTCTGAATTCCAAAACACATCTGGTCACAATGGCCTCACACAAGGGACAGGTTACTTGTAGTCACAAAGTTTACTATAGTCAGGAACAAACAACAGGCTGAGAACCAAGAGCTTTTAGGGGTGAGAAGCATAGCACTGAGAGGATCATGGCAGACAAATGTTAAGCGACTGGGAATTGGAAGACTGGACACCAATGGGCAGAGCATACCTACGGGAGACTGATGCTAGGTTGAGACACCTGCCTTCCACCTGTTCTTAACCTTCCTTCCTTGGTAAAAAGTGGGGTTGGGATCTGGGCCTCTACAACTGCACGGGGTGGATAAATGGAGAAGGAGAACTGCTGTGACGGAGAAATCAGTAGGCATATTTTAAGAGAGCGCCTTCCTTCTTCCCTTGGGAGTAGAGATGGACTGGAAGATCCCCTGGAGGATACAGGTCTGGTCCAGCAGCAGTTGGACCAGCTGTCTACAATCGGGCGCTGTGAATATGAGAAGACGTGTGCACTCCTCGTGCAGTTGTTTGACCAGTCTGCCCAGTCCTATCAGGAGCTGCTCCAGAGTGCCAGCGCCAGCCCCATGGACATTGCAGTGCAGGAGGGTGAGTGGACAGTGGACTGGGCCTGGCAGAAGGTGCTGTCAGCACGCTTTCGCTCGTTGCTACCTCTCTTTCACCTTTCCCCCCAGAATTCTTCCATCATCAGTTAGCTCCATACACACAAAAGAATATTTGATAATAAATGCCACAGGGAACTAGGGAGGAGCACCTGAAATCATACCTGCAGCGGGTATGTTTAAGAAAGTACTGCACTGTAAAAATAACGACCCTGTCTGATAGGGGAGCCTTGGTTATCTATGAATTTCGCCCTTGGCATCACCCTTACCGGAGCAGAGGAGTTAGCTGTTCTCTGGAAGAAAAGTTAAACTTTATGACTTTTTCAGTTTCTTGAGATTAAGGAATCTCATAGTAAGAAATGAACCTCACAGTGTGGAATTTCTTCATGAAATGATCACTGGTGGTGACACTAATGGGTCTTCTTCCTGTTGCAGGAAGGCTGACGTGGCTGGTTTATATCATTGGTGCAGTGATTGGTGGCCGGGTC
Source organism: Monodon monoceros (assembly GCF_005190385.1). Classification (NCBI taxonomy): domain Eukaryota; kingdom Metazoa; phylum Chordata; class Mammalia; order Artiodactyla; family Monodontidae; genus Monodon; species Monodon monoceros. Next base: position 15,761,394 of record NW_021703782.1, on the reverse strand, counting down.
TCTTTTGCCAGCACTGATGAGCAAGATGCTATGGACGGTGAGCTTGTCTGTCGGTAAGTGCTCCCATGGAGGCTTCCTATTTCACTGCTATGACCCTCTCACCCCCTTTTGGGTTGTGAGACCAGGGAACTTGACATGCTTCTGTTAGTGCATTTCTCCCCATTTATAGAATATAAATATAATCTCATGAAGCTGATTGCCCATGAAGAACTGTTACAAGTTCAAATTCAAACCTTTTATTAAGTACAGCAACAACTATGCCTGCAGTCCTTACTAAAAAACCATCTGCAGTAATTCAGCAAAGGAAATGATGGACATAGAATTAGGCATATTGGATACAGAGTGGAGAGTTGCTTTTAGTTCTGTTTAAGTGCAGCATCTCAGAGTTAATGAAATGTGGACTGCTTTTGCCTTACCAGAGTAAGTCTAATAGGAAGCTGTGGGTCTTCAGCTATCCCCAAAGATGGAATTACAGAATTTCTACAGCCTTTCAGATCTCTTGACCATACACTTTCCCTCATACAGAATCTCAAGTTACTTCGTGTCTGTGATTCTAATCTTACTAAAAACCTGTAAACGAGCATTTAGTGATTTCTGAAACTTTACTTAACATAGAAATAAAAAGGCAGGACTTTTTAACAGCCTGCAGAGGTTCTCAAACCTTTTCTTCAGGACTCTTTACCTTCTTAAAAAGTATGGAGGCCCTCAAAGAGCTTCTGTTTATGTAAGCTATATCTATCGATACTTATTGTATTAGAAAGTAAAACTGAGAAGTTTTTAAAATATTTATGAATTTGTTTAAAAATAACAATAAGCCCATTTCATGTCAACATGTTTTTTTGTTGTTGTTGTTTGTTTGTTTTTTTGCGTTACGCGGGCCTCTCACTGTTGTGGCCTCTCCCGTTGCGGAGCACAGGCTCCGGACGCGCAGGCTCAGCGGCCATGGCTCACGGGCCCAGCCGCTCCGCGGCATGTGGGATCTTCCCGGACCGGGGCACGAACCCATGTCCCCTGCATCGGCAGGCAGACTCTCAACCACTGCGCCACCAGGGAAGCCCCATATGTTGTTTTTAATAACTATTTTTTCAGAAGAAGTGAATGAGAAAACTGGCTTTGTTTTAATGTCTGGCATAGTAGAAGTCAGCTGGATTCTCCTCTCTGCTTCTGCATTTAGTCTGTTGTGATATCACATGTCTTACAGCCTCTGGAAAACCTCACTGCACCCCTCATGTGAGAATGCGAGTGAAAGGGCAAATAATGTTTTAGTATTTTTATGAAAGTGGTTTTGTTACCTTGCAGAGAACTGCTACCCTGAAGGGTTCTAAACTTTCAGATGCTCTCCTTAGAGATAAACACATTTTAACATGACGCCTTAGAATTTATTGGTCCCCAGACATTTCAATCCATAATTTTTATTCTTATTCTGAAAATCCCCATTGGTCTCTTTCCACCCCCACTTTATCTATCAGATGCCTATCTGCCCTTAGGTGCCTTAATCCTGACTAAAGTCTCCACGGCATATCACACTGGCATTTTTTGAAGAGTTGATCAAAGATTTAATAAAGATGAAATCCAATACCTTTCTGATTCTGTAGCCTGCTGTGATACTGTGTGTCATAATATAGATTGAGTTTAGACGGTGTCTCATATTCTGGTTCTCAACTTGAGTGTTCCAACACGATGAATGAGTCCAGTTCGCTCATGATGTCACAAATAGTTTGTTACCTATTTTCACTATCAAAATGCCAAATGACTCACTTGTAATCGCATCATTCTTATTCATCCCAGCATTCCAGTATGCTTTCTTTTGAGGGGATGGGTGCAGGGAAGAGGGATGAAGTCACAGGTAGCATATCTGCTCTTGGTCCCTGGAAGTGTTACCTGCCTGTGAACATCGTCCTTCATGTGTCTCGTTCCTTTTATGGCTCCATGAGGAAAAAGATTGAGAGCCACTGGTATTTAGTCCAATTGACCTCATTTTATAAATGAGGAAGTGGGGCTCAGAAAATAAATTGCTTTACTCAAGGTCTCACAGAAGTTTCAAGGATGACCATTACCCTGGTACTAGTGTTTTTTCCACTATTTTTAAGCAATTATGAGTTCTGCCTCCATCTACAGTCTCAGGCGACTGGAAGTTTTAAACATGTAACTGGTCATTCATACTCCTCGGCTGAGGTTCCTGTAGGTCAGAAATGGAGAATTTTGTTCCCTCAGTGGAGCTTAGAGCCTGCAGAGAATGCCTTTCCAATAGGTTGGGTGAGGAGAGGGGACGTGTGCCTATTTCAGGGGAGGTTGGTTTTCTGCAGTGACCAGGATATCCTGCTGTTGAGAGAATCATTGCTCTTCCACCTCTAGGGTGCTCCAGCTGATGAACCTAACAGACTCTCGCTTGGCTCAGGCGGGTAACGAGAAACTAGAATTGGCCATGCTGAGCTTTTTTGAACAGTTTCGTAAGATCTACATTGGGGACCAGGTGCAGAAATCCTCTAAGGTAACAGACTCTCAGTTGGCTCCATTTAGTTCTCACTTCTGGTTGTGGCATTTCTGACTAAGAGAAATGACAGAGAGCAGTTTAGATACAATCTCCAGATTTCATGTATCGGGATAAACCAAATAGTTCCTCTTGGTCTGTAGAATTTGGGGAGACTCATCAAAAAATTGGGTCCATTTTTCTAGTACTTCATGTGCTTAATAAATGACCAGTCAAAACATCTGTTGGTCTCCCCCAAATTGGCAATTCTCAGTCTCTGTACATGAGTTGATGTTCAGAACAACAAAAGGTTTTGACAGTCTTTTTGTAATTTCAGGGTTGAAGATAACTCAGCATCTATCCAGTATTTAGTAATACTTAGAAACTAGCTCATTCCTTCAGTAAAGACTTCCCCAGCATTGTTGTCCATTTTCTTCTTATATCTTAGGCTCCTGAATGAGGACAAAACAATACTGGGATATGATTTTTCTAATCCATATTTTCTGGTTACTTTCTCTTCCCTAAACACACGACCAGCTGTACCGCCGACTCTCAGAAGTTCTGGGCTTGAATGATGAGACCATGGTCCTAAGCGTCTTCATAGGAAAAATGTAAGTGTTTTGGCTTGCCATCAGCAAGAGTCCCTTGCAATCCTGTTGCAACTGTAAAATGTGATCTTGGCATTGTGCTGCCAGTGCCTTGGTATTCCAGCATTGATCGTTTGCGTCAGAAAATTGTGCATTTGAGTGTGTGACAAGCTGTGCTTAGAGATATGGCCCGGCCCCAGAGCATTCCAGGCTTGTACAGGCAAGGATTTCATTTTGTTCACACGGAATCTCATCTACAGCCTCTGGAATCACGGGTGAAGCCCTGCCATGGCATTAGCAAAACAGACCTTCCTCCCCAGCGATTGGTGCTCAGCTCCTCACCAGATCACCCTGCTGCCAGGATGCCCAGAGTGGGCTTTCACTTTCTGGCACTGATTTCCACTAGGTGTGCCCCCAGGAGCAGAGCCCCACTCTAAAACAAGGCTTACTCCTCTCAAGAAGCATAACACCCTTCGAGAGTCTTGAATCTCCAAAATCTAGTGCTATTGTTTGGATTGTCATCAAAGTTGGAGCTCCTGATTGGCCCTTTTTTGTTTTTTTTGTTTGTTTGTTTGTTTTTTAAGTTCTGCCCCTTTGTTTACATTTCCCCCTTTTTCGGAGCTCAATTTCTCAAAGCACACATTAGGAGCCAAATAAATATATTACCCAGGGCTGTGTGCAATGTGACGTTTTGCCTCCTTCCAGCCATCCCAATCCTAAACACTCGTACCCATGAGCTGGTTAATCATTTAAGATGAAAAAAGCAAAGGGGGCCTAAAGGACTCTGCCAGCCAAGAACCCAGAAGCAAGGGCTACTAGAATTCTGCAGCTGACAGTGGATGGTGCAGGTGCAGAATTGCATACGTCTGCATGTTATCACTGCCGCAGAAATCTCTTACCCTTGCTGCAGAAATCAGCCCTGGAGTGCCCCAGAATTCCAAGGGCCTGGGTATGGGCCAGTGTAGCTTTGGAACCAAGTAGTGAAGATTATCTGAAGGATAATTTTTCTAGTCAACCAAATGTAAGTACGGAGATTTTATACCCATTTTTTGTGGTTGTGATGTCTGTGAATTGGTGATGCAGATGTGTGGTGATTCTTGATGGATGATTTTCTTCTTCTCCCAACTCTCAAAGATACCAGGCATATCAAAAGTGTCTCCTGCTTTTTTTTTCTTTTTGTCCTCCAGCATCACCAACCTGAAGTACTGGGGCCGTTGTGAACCAATCACCTCCAAGACACTACAGCTTCTCAATGACCTCTCGATTGGATATCCTTTTCTAAGCTGGCTTCTGGGCGAAACAGGAACTGTGGAGTGCCACAGTCTTAGAAATCATGGCCTCCTCCATTTCTCTTTTAATTTAGCTGTATGTGTACTTAAGTATCTTCCATTCTCATAGGAACCAAAGACAATACCCAAACAGAATCCAGGAATAATTCCAGACCCTAAAAAATGAGCCAACCGACAAGCTAATAGTCTACCACAGATTTATTCCTGTCTATCTCTAAGATCCAGAAATACCCAACAGGTCTGTCTGATAGGTACACACTCTTTGTAAACAAGGTTTTAGCATAGGTGGCAGCAAAGTCCATCTGAATTTTTCTATCAGCTTATAGGTAGAAGCCGCCTGATTACAAACTTTGCAATAGAAGTAGCCACTGCACTTCCTCTTGACTTGGACTCAGTCTGCTGTAAAGGTTGAATTGCTCTAAGACAGCCTTTCACAACCAGGGGTCTGCAAGAGAAGTAAACCCTATAAAAATGATCTGAGTGACTTTTTTCTCAGTTCTCCCAAAGATCATACATAGCTAGTCTCATTCTAAATGCATAGGAGAGAGGTTAATTCACCACACAGTGGATGCCTGACGTGGGCTTTAGGGCTTAATTCTCTCTTAGAAGCCCCATTGAGAAAAGCTACTCTAGGATATCATGATTCTTGGGGGAAACTGCTGAGTTTTATCTCTTTTCTTACAGATAGGACTTTGGTGTGGGTATTCTCTCACTAATCAGTTAAATTCTGCTTAAAAGAGAACACCTGTTTTTCCCATTTGGCAGTGTTATACTCAAATGGTTAAGAAAAATGAGATAGCTGGGTATGGAATTCATAGTACTCTAACCTAGAAAGTGCTCATCCTGCATTAAAGATTCTTAGTTTGCATCACACTTTCCTTGACCCTCTCCCTTTGTCTTTACATACAGTAGTGTAAGGAAACTAGTGAAGCTGAGTGCGGTACAGTTCATGCTGAACAATCACACGGTGAGTGGTTGAGCCCCTCTTCCTGGTTCTGCTCTCCAGCCACACACACACACTCTCTCAGCAAACAAGGGAGATGTTTAAGTTGAGCTCCTCCGTGCTGCTGCCGCCAAAGGCTGTGCCCTGACTCCTGTCACACTGCCAGGTTACACTTACTGTCGTGAGAGCTGCTGTTTGGGATCCAGATAACCTGAGTTATGGTGAAGTCACCGACTGTTACCCATATGGAGATAAGTTAGTTGTAGGTAACAATAACAATAGTTTTTTTAAAAAAAAATTTTAATACCCCTTACACCCTTAAGGAATGATAATAGAGCCATTAGCTTGAAAGGGCTCAGTAATTCTGAAATTACTGGCTAGCATTCTACCTCTGACCCATGTTTTTATCTTTTTAACTTGTCTTCTTTTTTTCAATAGAGCGAGCACTTTTCATTTTTGGGTATTAACAATCAGTCCAACCTGACAGACATGCGGTGTCGAACTACCTTCTACACAGCACTTGGGCGTCTCCTCATGGTGGATTTAGGTACTGCAATAAGTCCTAGAGGCTCGTGAAGTAATCTGGCATGGTTCTAAATTTTCACTTGAGGCTAGAAAACTAGATGTGGGGGAGGTCTTTTTTGTTGTTTCAACAGTAACAAAACTAGCTGAAATAACAGTCTGATTTCACCAAGAACTGATCATGCTATCATGGTCCCTGTAACTGGAAGAGAAAAACAGTATGAGTCTGAAGTTTTCATTTGATGTGCAGTGGTTCTAAAATTCTATTCATAATTCTCATCTATAAAATAAGGGAATTGAGAATTCCTAAATGCATCTTGTTAGCCAGATAATCCCCTCCTCCCACACTGAGGTGCAACCCACCTGAGCCGGCCAGCACGCCTCAGTACCCACTTCACTGGCACATGTGAACCAGGAGGGCTTAGGCACCTTTCTGGCTCTGGTTGTGATATTAGCAGTTTGGGCTCAACTTATAAACTGAAGCTTAATAGTATCATAATTTTTTAGCTATTTAAATTTAATCCTACTAAAATTACATTATAAAACCTTCTATATTTACGAAAGATTACTTAAAAAAACAAAAAGAAAGGTATAAAAAGAAGGGCCTCCACAAGCGCCTGATTCAAGTTCAAGTCTCATCTAGTTCGCATACCCCAGCCTCAGTCCCTTCTCAACTGACTATAGTTCTCAATTAAGGAAACATAAGCAACATGGTACGTTGTACACATCAGAATCTCCGATATTGAATCTCAGTATTAAAAAAATTGGGGCATTCCCGGACTAGATGATTTCTGCCGTGATGATTTTTCTAGTTTAAAAATTATTTCTATACATACATTTTATTCTGAAATTGCTACTAGTACCTATTGGGATTATCAAGGGACCCCATCTGAATTATCCTTGGGTCTGCTCATCTGTCATACCATCTTATTTTCCGTGCATACACAGCCTTGCATTTTTTTCTATTGGGGTCACACCCCGGCTTGTTTTCCCTGCAGGAGAGGATGAAGATCAGTACGAGCAGTTCATGCTGCCGCTCACAGCAGCGTTTGAGGCTGTGGCCCAGATGTTTAGTACTAATAGTTTCAACGAGCAAGAGGCAAAGGTGAGTCCTTCACCCACTGACTGATCAGCTTCTGGTTGAGGGCAGTCCCTGAGAGAGACTAGATTGGGCAGCACTGCAGAAAATAGTGCTTATCCATAAATGTCCCACTAATTTAGCTTTTTACTCAATCTCTTGGACTCCAAGGATTTTGAAATAGAAGAACCAATGTAAGTTTATAAACTCTATTTTTATGTTAAAGTGTGTTCTTAAACAGCCCTTAGGATTTTTTATCTAAGTTTTTAAATGTATTAGCATCGAGTTATTTTATGTTTTCTCATTGCCTTTTTAATCTCTGTTGTATATTTAGTTATGCCCCCTTTTCATTTTCAATACTGCTTATTAGTGCTTTCTCTCTTTTTTCTAGACGACTTGCCAGAGATTTGTTACTTTTTGCTTTGTCTTAGCTCCATTTTATCTGTGTTTTGTATTTCATTCATTTCTACTCTTTATCTTCATACTTTTTCCTTGGTGTTTATTCTGTGGTTGTAACTTCTTAACTTTTCAGCCCTTCTTTCCTAATGTAATCATTTAAAACTATAAATATCCCTCTAGGTATATTATTCCACAAGTGTTTTTTGGTTTTGGTTTTGGTTTTTTTAATTGGCATAAAACTTACTGTCTTAGCCATTTTTAAGTGAATGGTTTAGTAGCATTAAGTATATTCATATTGTTGTGGAACAGGTCTCCAGAATCCACAAGTTTTGATATGTAACATTTCCCATTAGCATTCAGTTCTCTGTGTTTTCTAATTTCCATTAAGATTTCTTCTTTGACCCACGAGTCATTTAGAAGGGTTTGTGAATTTCCATACAAATGGAATTTTAAAGTTACCTTTAGTTATTGATTTCTGGCTGTCAGAATGGTCATTTCTTGGTTTTTTGCTTTCCTCATCTTTTTACTTCATGCACACCTGCTCTCTTTACCTATAGATCTCTGTACCAAAACCAAAAAACACTAGACTATTAATATTTGTAGGACTTTTTTGCAGTGTTCATAATGACACTGATACTGAATTTTAGACCCACCAAATAGCTCAGGGGTATTGCCCCCCAAAATGCCAGACTTTACCTGACGTTCTAAAATTCTCCTTTTTCATCTTTAGGAAGCCTCTTAGTTTTCTCTCTCCAGATTAGCAGGGAAGTCAGAGAGCAACACCATTTGCCCAACTCGCTCCTCTTTACTCCAGCGTGCTGGGGTCTGAGATGGGTACCATTCAAAGCTAAGGTTAATGTGGAACAGATCAATAACAGGATAGAGTATCAACCACTGTCAAGGATAAGTGAGGGATATCAGTGAATATCAGCCCTTTCCCCCATCAAAAAACAAGTAAAATTAATGAAAGAACCACCTTGGCCATGAACTACAACCATCACCATATCTCTGTCATGCCTCATATAACAAGTCTTTTAGATTGCCCATGTCTTAGACTTAAAATTGAGCTTATGGTTATCTGTTCAGGAATAGAACTGTTTGCTTAAAGCAGACTGTTAGCAGAAGTGCAGACATTTTTGATAAATGAGTCAGGATACCCAACTGTGCCTACTGATGACTGTTAGCTTTTGAAAGTGCTTTTATTGCTGTTCAGAGCCCACTAGTAAAAGTTCTACTGGGAAAGAGGGCACTGGATTTGGAGTCTTGGTGTTGTAAGTCCTAATCCTGGCCCTCTTGCCACCTGCCAGCACAACTATGGGCAAATTATTTGACCTCATTGGGTCTCACTCTTTTTTCTGTAAAAGTATAGTATTAGTACTTTTATAGGTCCAAGATCCGGCACATCAGTCTAATTTCCAGACACCCCAACCAAAGGGCAGATACTTGTAGACTCTTGTCTTGCTTCTGGCGGAGTCTACATTTGCATTCCTGTGGCACTGGCACCTTTGTAATTAGATGTGGACCAGACCTTTAGGAATATGCCTCTTCTCCCTCTTCTTGTATGTACTTTTTTGCCTTTTTTTTTCCCTTATTCTTTTTGAATAAGCTTTTTTGCTTTTCTACTTTTTACATATGATTTATCACATTAATGTCTTAAAATTTTATCAGCCTCTATTTTTGCCATGATGGGCCGGGAACCATCCCTTTCTCTTGGTATAAAAAGCTTCCAAAACTAATTTTCCAAGTGAAGAGATTCCATTCTAGTATGGAAGAGATCGATTGAGAATATTTGGGAAGGAGTATTTGTTGAATGATGGGAGGAAGAATTTGATTACAGATATGTGAAATCCCCATCAGGTGGTTACAGGTTTGGTTTTTCTTGTATCTTAACATATTTTTGCCTTCTACTACAGCGAACTCTAGTTGGCCTAGTAAGAGACCTGAGAGGGATAGCTTTCGCCTTCAATGCCAAGACCAGCTTCATGATGCTGTTTGAATGGATGTATCCTAACTCAAACTAGGAGCGTACCACAGCAAGCCTTGACTGGAGTGTGAATGGCTGATGAAGTCATCAGGGAACGTGGGGGGAAGGAGTTGTGAGGCAAAAGAAGGTGAAGAGTTATCCAGAAGGCCTGCCATATGTCTTGTAAGCTGTCATTCCACAGTGGTCCAATAATATGATGCCGCCTGCTTTGTTCACTGAGATTGGGTAATGAGTGAGGTGGCTTCTCAGTTTCTCTTTTGGGTCCCAGTTATATAAATGCCTGTGGAATTGTTGCATGGGAATTTTGCTACACTTAGAAAAGAGAGACATTACAATCTACTAAAAAAAGACAGCTGTACTAGGAATTAGAAAGTCTGACCTTACTAACTTCATAACCTTGAACAAATCACCTCAAATCTAAGTGCCTCTGTCTCTCGGATAGTTAGGTAAAGGAACTAGCTGCTTCCCTGTCACATTACAGAAGTGGTAAGAGGACAGAACAATATGAAATACATTGTGCTCCTCAGAAGAAAGGCATTATGTAAATTACAATGTGTCATTAGATGCCTATTACGAGTTAAAGGACACACATCGCTTTAGCACCTTCTGGTTAGAAAGACTCTTAAGATTAGCAAGCAAGAGACGGGAAATTAGAGAACTGTAATTTGGCAGATTGTGCTTGACCAGTGCTGAGAAATTACTGTAAGTTCTGTACCTTTCTGGATTCAGAATTCTTCCTTAGCTTTTCATTTACAGCTACCCATCCTACATGCCAATTCTCCAGCGGGCAATTGAGCTATGGTACCATGATCCAGCCTGTACCACACCTGTGCTCAAGCTAATGGCTGAATTGGTTCATAATAGGTAAGCAGGGAGATTTTCAAAGGGTACAGCTGCCCTTTTATCTGAGAGATCCCTAAGATAATTTGCTTTATCTAGTGTTTTCAGCAGATTGTGGAAGATATTAAGATTCACTGCTATCAACATTTGAAAAGCTCTAAAAGATTATAGTGTATGTTTTTATTTGTTTGAAAGAAAGGTGTCCCCAACCACACAATGCCATAGCTGCATGCAGGAAATAAGTCACTTTAAAAAGAGTCTCAAGGGGCCTCCCTGGTGGCGCGGAGGTTGAGAGTCCGCCTGCCGATGCAGGGGACGCGGGTTCATGGAAGCGGCTGGGCCCGTGAGCCATGGCCGCTGAGCCTGCGCGTCCGGAGCCTGTGCTCCGCAACGGGAGGGGCCGCAACAGTGAGAGGCCCGCGTACCGCAAAAAAAAAAAAAAAAAAAAAGTCTCAAGATAGCCACTCTTAAGAGAAGTGAATTTGGCAGCCAAAATTCTGATTTCCCTGCCCACATGTATAAAAGTTAACATTTAGTGATGGTGCCACGTCCATCACATTCTATAGTTCACATTTCATAGAGACTATTGAGAGGGATGCAGACATGTTAGAACACTCTTTCTGCAGAAAGGGATTTGTTAGGCAGATTACAGCTGGATTGGTAAAGATTTATCTTAAAAGTGAGAAAGATTTCCAAAATACCACATTTTAGATTTGCCCAGCAACTTAGGGATGGAAAGGAAAGAAAACTCTAGCACCTTGACTTCACTAGGATTTCAGGTCTGTATCTGCCTCTTAAGGCACCCTGAGAATTAATAATTTTTAAAACTGTCTTAGTGAAGAAGTGGGTAATATTCATAGAAGCTATAGCCTCCCATGAGGCTTATAGTTAAGACTTATTCATTTATACAACAGACATTTAAGAACATCTACTCTTTGCCACTTAGGTACTTTCATATCGATTGTGCCAGACAAAACCTCTGCCCACTTAGATGTTGCATTCTGGGGGGATGACAGTAAAAAAAAAAAAAAGTGTGGAAGATAATTTCAGACAGTGGTACATGCTATGAAAAGTTAAATAAGGTAATAAAACACAGGGGAATTGGAAGGAGAGAAGGCCTCTCAGGAAGGTAATATGAATGAGCAGAAAGATTCTGGTATCCCTGCAAGGATAAGGGGGAAAAGCATTCTAAACAGAAAACAACTGCAGAGGTCCCAAGATGGGATGAACTTGCTGGGACTTGAGACAGCAGAATGCCACTGGCTGGAGCCTGGTGAAGGAGGGGAGGTCGAGGTAGGCGACGAGTCAGACAGATCGCGTGGTGACTCAGCACAGCAGGAGTGAAGAATGGCGTGTACTCTCATTACACGGGAAGCTACTGGAGTATATTAAGCAGGAATCAAAATGATATCATTGACATTATTTAAAGGTCTCATTCTGGCTACATGTGGAGAATGAGACTACAGGGGCAGGAGTGGAAGCAGAAGGACCACACAGGAGACGGGTGGGTTCAGGGCATATTGTAGAGCTGGATCTTGATGGATTCTATGTAGGGAGGGGAGGAAGAAAGAATCAAGAGGACTTCTGGGTTTGAGACCTTAGCAGCCATGAGGTCCTCACGCTCATTAAGCAGTAGAACAAACCAAGGAGGAGGAGCTCTGTCTAGGACACAGTCAGGAACCCAAAACTCAGGTGGTTGACATTGTCTGCCCTCCTGACCTCACTCCCCTTGTAACATTCTCAGTTCCTTTACAGCTTTTCCTCTTCTAAAGGGGACACGATGCTCGTACCCCTCCTTCAGTTGCTACTGAAGCTGTAAAGGTGAACGTAGATTAAAGTCCGAAGGGATGTGAGTTAGTACGACCCAGAAGTGACTGTGATAAAAGCTAAACTTTAAGCAAATTGAGAATTTTAAGAGAATAATTTTATCTACTGCCTCATTTTCTTTGTTTCTTTTAAACGTTTTCAGCTTGAGCAGCAGAACTTGAATCTAGTATGTTGGTCTTCAAGATACAAGCTACATCACTGGTTATCTTGGGTTAACTTGGTTATTTCACATTAGGATAAGTAATCTGCATGTCTTCGTGCAAAAAGTATCACCTAACGTACTCGGGGGAGAGCCTGAAGTGGCCTAGTCTTCCGGCAACATACCTCTGACTTTGTCTCCTCTGTGTTCTCTGCTCAGATCCCAGCGACTCCAGTTTGATGTCTCTTCCCCCAATGGCATCTTGCTCTTCAGAGAAACCAGCAAGATGATAACAATGTATGGTAAGTGCTTAAGAGGAGCAGAACCCTGGAAGTGAGTTCCAGCTCAGTCACCACTCCGCAGTGTGGGTCTCATACGCTCGTGTCACAGCGCCAGCTGGTGCCAAGAGGCTTGAGGCAGTATGTGAGCTGTCAGTGACCACGTGATTGAGTAAATCTGTATCTTGTCTACTCAGGCAATCGCATCCTGACACTAGGAGAGGTCCCGAAGGATCAGGTCTATGCACTGAAGCTCAAGGGCATCTCCATCTGCTTCTCCATGCTGAAGGCTGCTCTCAGTGGGAGTTACGTCAATTTTGGAGTCTTCCGTCTCTATGGGGATGACGCCCTGGACAATGCTCTACAGACCTTCATCAAGCTGCTTCTCTCTATTCCCCACAGCGACCTCCTGGTAAGCCCTAAGCGTCGTTGACGGGATCCGAGCCCTACGTCATGTCAGTCTTTTTTTTTTTTTTTTTTTTTTCTGCTGAGACCATGATTGAATGTTTCTCTGAAGAACTAGAAGCTGGCTCCACCTAGGCCTTCTGTCTTCCCGTCTGAAGGGAGCTAAGCTATTTTATTGAAGATCTTGCTCCACACATGCTGAGGTACACAGCAGCTAAGCCGATCTTCATCCTCCTTCTCCCACAGGATTACCCCAAGCTCAGCCAGTCTTACTATTCACTACTGGAAGTCCTGACCCAGGACCACATGAACTTTATTGCGAGCCTGGAACCTCATGTCATCATGTATATTCTCTCTTCCATTTCTGAAGGACTTACTGCACTTGGTAAGCACCTGGGTGGGCGGGCGGGTGAGTTGGTTGGTTGGTTTTTACCACTTAGCTAAACAGAAGGGAGAGTCTTGCCCCAGCATCCAAAAGGATTACTGCTTTGGGGAGCGCATCCTAACAACAGAGTGTATAGTTCACGGGTACGTTCTCAGGCAGCAAATACTTAGTGATGCCCTCCTGTGGACCAGGCACTGTGCTTGGCACTAAGGGTACAGTAATCAGTCCTTGTCCTTTAGGAGCTTTTTATCTGGTAGATGAAATAGACATGTAAATGGACAACTGCCTGTTTACCACCCTTACCTGTGTACACACAGCAGTAGGGTAAGTACGGAGTGCTGTGGGAGGGCTCGGGAAGAATACCTAAACTCCTGGCTTTGAGGAGGTAGGGTCCTGCAAGGCTGGCTGAAAGAGTTGGCATCAAAGCGTAAACCTAACAGGTGAACCGGCATTATCATTAGTGGAGGAAGACGCTTCCTAGCAGCAGGAACCGCAAGTACTAGCACCTGTTGGCAAAAAAAAAACCCAGGAAATCCAGATGGCTGGCACACTCGTGCAGAAGAGAAGAGGGGGAATGAAGTGAAGCCGGAGGGAGAGAGAGAAGCAGGGGCAAATCTGGAGATCACAAAGGCTGCCCTTAAGCCATATCAGTATGTTTGGGTTCTATCCTTAGGGCAGTGGAAGGTTTTACACAGCTAGCTCCATAAGTTTTTTCATCCTGTTCTGCCTGGTTCTTGTCAACCATTTTGTTACCAAGCTGCATTCCAGCAGTCTTAGTCAGTGTGTATGTGTTCAGAGAATACAGTACATTTTTATCTTAGGCTGAGCAAAACATAAATAGGAAGATTAAGTCAACTGCAAAATAATCACGAAATATTGCAAATGCACAGAGAATGACTTTGGATTGTCTGCTGTGGTGAGTTAGCCACACCTCTGCTCTGGGCCACTTCTTTGATACGCACTTACCTCCAGCAGGGGGCGTAGCCGTATCTAGAACGTATCTAGCCGTATCTAGAACGTAGCCAGGGTATCAGACCCTGCTTTGGAAGGCTGTTTTTTAGCTTCTTGAAAATAGAGGGACCTCTGCATGAACGGAAGCAGCATGCTTTACTCTTTTAGGCCTGTGGCCTGTGCCTCACCTAGTCAGCTCTGTCTGCAGGCTGTGCTGCAGTGTCCCCTTAATAAAATGAATAGACAAGTCTGCAGCTTCCCACCGCACACTCCCCCGGAGATGCTACAGATAAACAAATAGTACAGCGCCCCACTGCAACGAACTGTAGGTGTTGATAGGCTGTATTAGTTTAGTGACAGTCCCCCAGGTAACTCAGAATATGGGCTCACACCTCAGACTTGGATTCTAATCACAGCTCTTCCAGTGACTAGCAGTGTGACCTGGAGGCAAGTCACATAACCTCTCCAAACTTCAGTTTACTCATTGGTAAAATGGAACACCTACCTCCTGGAGTTCTCAAGAGGATAAAATAGAGATGATAACCTGTAAAGTCCTTGGCACAATGTCTGGCACAATAAAAATACTTGCTATATTGTAAGCTATTTGATATTTTTTATGAAGCATAAGACATAAATCCACATCATGTTGAGTCAATAATTTCAGTATTGTTTATACTATTATCTATTATGACAGGCTCATTTTCAAACTTAGAATTGGACCTTGCTGTATGATGAGGGTGAGAGGTTAATAGGCAGCATCCCAAGCCGTGGTCTTGGCTGCACTGACCACAGTTCCCAGTCTGACTGGGGACCTCTGTGGGATCTCAGCTAAGGGCAACTCATGTTCACCCACGTCACCATGAGCAGCTCAGTATCTCTGCTCTGTTCCACCCCTCCCCCTCTTTCTTCCAGACACCATGGTATGCACAGGCTGCTGCTCCTGCCTGGACCACATTGTGACATACCTCTTCAAGCAGCTTTCACGTAGCACCAAGAAGAGGACAACGCCCCTGAACCAGGAGAGTGACCGCTTTCTGCATATCATGCAGCAGCATCCAGAGATGATCCAGCAGGTAAGGAGCATGAGGGCTAGGAGGCAGTGCGGGTGTCCCACGGTGGGAGAACCTCTCTGTGAGAGAGGAGAGGCCAAGCAAGATAAAGAGGCTGACTAACATCTCACCTGGTTAATGCTGCCAAGGTGAATTTTACACCTTAAAATTGCAGTGGATTTTCAGTTACCTGAGTAATCACTGGATATGGATATAGAAAATCTGAAAAAATCAAATTCTAAATTGTTCTCCGAGGGTCACACTAACCCCCAGGCCTTGGGCCTGTCCCATGAGCACTATCCTCCTTCCGTGACAGTGACTTTGCTCATCCATTGCTGTAAATGGAGCATGAGTTAGCAGTATCCAGCTGTAAAACTTGTACTGCCACTTGCAAAACAGAAACAAGAGTGCAGGACAGGGAATTTCCTGGCGGTCCAGTGGTTAGGAGTCCAAGCCTTAACTGCCAAGGGCGTGGGCTCGTTCCCTGATTGGGGAACTAAGATCCCCCGCAATCCTCATGGCACGGCCAAAAAAAGACTGTACCACCTTTGCTTTCAATTTAAAAAAAAAAAAAAAAAAAAAGAGGGGCTTCCCTGGTGGTGCAGTGGTTGACAGTCCGCCTGCCGATGCAGGAGACGTGGGTTCGTGCCCCGGTCCGGGAAGATCCCACATGCCGCAGAGCAGCTGGGCCCGTGAGCCATGGCCGCTGAGCATGCGCGTCCGGAACCTGTGCTCCGCAACGGGAGAGGCCACAACAGTGAGAGGCCCGCGTACTGCAAAAAAAAAAAAAAAAAGTGCAGGACAAAAAGAGATAACTGACCACGTGGAGATCAAACTATATGCTTACCATTATTTTATTTGTATGCAACATCTTTTCAAAAATAAGATTTGCAGGAATATACCAGATAAAAATACATAAGGAAAAAGAATCAATGGAAGTAGACTTTTAGCCAATAATATTTTAACCAATCTCATCTTTGTCTACGTTGTTCTCTAAAGGAGTAGTGAACATCCCCAAAATGTTATAAAGCTCTCTCTTCTGAGAAAAGATCCTGGGAGCTATAGTGCAAGGTGATTTTGCCTATTATAATCATTTACTTGACCCATCCCATTACCCACAAAACTCTAGGTTAACTGGAAAGGCCCATTTTTAATTGAATTTTCAAACCAATTTAAAGAACAAGAAAGGAAACATCTTAGAAACAAAACTTACCTTGTAATAGAAGATTTAAATGAAGCTTCATGAAATATTCGTCTGGTTTACTCTAGATAGAAAAGACCTTCAACCTAATAAACACCTCTGTTTGGAATCTGTAATTCTATCCTGAGTAGCCACACACTAGGTCACTGCCTCAGATTCTCCATTTCCAGATGCTGTCAACGGTGCTGAACATCATCATCTTCGAAGACTGTAGGAACCAGTGGTCTATGTCCCGACCCCTACTCGGCTTGATACTACTTAATGAAAAGGTAAGAGAACAGCTCCTGGTGTCCAGGGCACTGAGAGACACTTACAGCAACACCCTACGGTGGCGAAAGAGGGAAAGTGGCCCATTCTCTGAGCATGTCCTATTCATGCTCTGAACAGCATATAATCACTTAACGGTTAGAAGTTAGCACCTGTGGCAGTTCAGACAAAAGGGAAAGGATGAGGAAGTGTGACAAGGAGAGAAGATACCTAGAGATCAGAGCACCTAAGGCCCAAGTTCTAGTTCCAGCTCTGCCATAAACAGACATAAATAAGTCTAGAGATTCCTATAAAAGAATCTGGATCAGATGACCCTCACAGCATTTACAAATTTAAAATTCTAGATTTTTAAGTAAGATAAAGATATATTATCCTACAGGTGCTTGCTTGAACTTTAAAAACAACCAAGTATCCAATTTTAATAGATATTCCATTTCTTGGAGGAGAACATTCCTTCCACTCTGCAGATGAGGGAGGGCTAGTCAGCCTTTCCCCATCTTCTCTCCTTACTGCCCCCCCCCACTTTGCCCTACAGTATTTTTCTGACCTAAGGAACAGTATCGTGAACAGCCAGCCACCAGAGAAGCAGCAGGCTATGCATCTGTGTTTCGAAAACCTGATGGAAGGCATTGAGCGAAATCTTCTAACGAAAAACAGAGACAGGTGAGTGTAGAAGGCTCTGGCAAGAAACCCTAGGCAAGCGTTACTTTTCAAATCATTGAAATGAGGGCAACTCCTTAAAAGTCTTTTAGAGGCCGTCTAAAGCAGTGCTGCCCAATAGAAAAGCAAGCCACAAAGTAATTTTAAATTTTCTAGTTGCCACAACTAAAAAGGGTAAAAAGAAACAGACAGCATTCATTTTAATATATTTTATTTAACCCATGTATCCAAAATAATGTGTCCATGTGTAATCAATATTTTTAAATTGAGAATTTTAAGATTCTTTTTGTTGTACTAAGTCTTCAAGATCCTGTGTATTTTACACTTAACAGGGCCTCTCAATTCATATGCTACCTTTTTTTTTTTTTTTTTTTACTTTTTGCGGTACGCGGGCCTCTCACTGTTGTGGCCTCTCCCGTTGCGGAGCACAGGCTCAGCGGCCATGGCTCACGGGCCTAGCCGCTCCACGGCATGTGGGATCTTCCCGGACCGGGGCACGAATCCGCGTCCCTTCCATCGGCAGGCGGACTCTCAACCACTGCACCACCAGGGAAGCGCCCCATATGCTACATTTTCATCGGAAATACTTGATTTGTATTTAGATTTCATAAAACTTACAGTTGCAATTAGATTCCCATACTCAAGTTGTTCCAAACATACTTAGAAGTTGTCCAATAACTGAACTGAACGTCAGGTTTTTCTAAATTGATTTTTAAATTTTCTTTAATTAATTTAAAATATGGCATTTTAATTAAGGTGCGATTGGGGAACTGAATTTTAAATTTCTTTTAATTGGATTCAGTTGCACTGAGCACAGTTCAGGTGGTCTACAGCCACGTGTGGCTAATGGCTGCCATACTGGACAGCAGAGGTCTCTTGGCATTAAGAAATGAGACAGCTTCATCCTCTCCCAGCTCTCACTTCGTGAGGGTTACTTCCCGTCTCTGTCAGTGAGATTCCTTTTGTGCTGCCATGAACCCAAGGTGATCCTCAGAGCCCCAGATTTGACCAGATCTCGAGGCCTGCCATGAAGTTGTCAGGTAGAAAGGGGTGCAAAACTAGCCCAAACTTTCCCTTAAAGTCTTAAGACTGAGATTAACTGACCTTAGAAACAACCGACTCATACGTTCTGCCTCTCAGTAGCCACTTGTCTGCTAGAAACATTTTAGGCAAAGATCTTTCCCTTCCACCCTGCTCCCCCAACCTACATGCATCCTCTCTGTAGGTTCACCCAGAATCTGTCAGCATTCCGTCGAGAAGTCAACGACTCGATGAAGAATTCCACTTACGGCGTGAATAGCAATGATATGATGAGCTGACACCTCCTTGGACTCTACCTGTACAGAGCAGCGTCCCTTTGGTCTGGCCCAGAGGGGCGAACAATGACAATGGAGAGGGCCTGGCTGATCCCGGCCCCCTCCTCCAGGGGTGTGGGGAAAATGGCAAAGGTCAACTAGCTTCTTCCCCAGGGAATAGGGGTGTGAGTGCACTCACTAGGGGGGGGCAGGGCGCTGCTGGTTCCTGGGGGATTGGGTGGGAAGGGTGGTGGGAGGAGATAGAGACACAAATGTGTGAGACTCCAGCCCCCTCCTCCTGGGGCCGCCCACGGGGAAAGAACCCCAGTGTCCTGTCACAACCTGCCTTGTATAAACATGTACATTTTTTCATAACATTTTGAACAAGGTTTATATTGACTCAAGTTTAAAAACAAAGTGTGACTGAAAAATTTTTACAGAGTCTAGTGCACCAATGCTGATGTGAGGGGTTATGTATGCGAGTGAGGAAAAAATGTGTATTCTGGTGGCCTGAAGCTTTACTGGACGAGGATGTGTGAACGTGCAGAGATATATTTAGTGACACAGTGTAGAGAGGCAAAAAAAGAAAAAAAAAAAGTAAAAATTCCAAATGTATATTTTTTCTTATTACCCTTTCCTTGCCCCGCAAATTATCACTTCCTGTTACTGTATCACCCTTGTTATTAGGAACTCTAAGCCATGCGGAGCACCATCCCGCCCCCTTCAACCCAGATGCTGCCCTAGGTCCCTTGGCCTCTTGCGGTGACAGACAACCCCAGCTAAAAGTGTTTGGTGTTCTTAGCTTCCTCCTCTTTCCCACTCTGCTTATCCCCATCCTCAGACATACGCCTCTTGCTTTTAAAAGCCAGATGTAACTCTATGATTTAGGGTTCTCGGTCTCTGTGAAGGTGGAGACCAGAGAGAAGGAATTGAGCCAGTTGCTCTCCTGTTGAGCAATTTGGATGAGTCCGCCAGAGGCCCAGTCGTGTGCGGCCGATAACTTTTAGTCTTCCCCAGCCCTCGAGGCAGTGTGTGTGGATGTGTGCGTGTGGATATTTATATATGTACCCTGCACTCGTGAATGTATGAACTGGAGGAAGTTACTACAGCGGAGGGGTTCTTAATAACAAGGTCTACCTAGCGTGAAGTATTTAACATTCTCCCACCCCTTTAAAAATATACATTTTTATAAAATGAAAACCATAATAAATGTTTTGAATATTAAAAAAAAATTAACCTACGGAGGAAAATTAATGGAGAAAGCTATTTGCCTTGTACTTTTTCCACAATTGTTGCTGCTAGTTGTACGCATCTCTAGTTCAGCTCTTGCCCATGGGACACTCATCAATTAGGTTTTTTTTTATTTCTCTCCTCTACCCCCAGAAACAAGCCTGTTGATTTTTTTTTCCTTCTCCTCTGGCGACTGTGTGGTGAATCCTTTCTTGCGTGATCAGGTTGCGGATAGACTTGTGAGGGTGTTTGCTGCATACAGTGTAAGCATTGTGACCGCCAATAAACTTCAATGGTTTCTACTGACCTGGTTTCAGCAATCAAGTCTAGTGTGTCTGCAGGGACATGTCTCACTCTGAACTCATGAAGATGTTTGGAGCATGCATTCCTAAAAGCCAGTGGGTGACAGGCACCCCTCAACCTTGTGAAATTAGCTTCTCATTGGACTAACTCTGACTCAATGTCATTTAAAAATAGGATTCATTTAGTTGATTTATATCTGTATATAAAAAATGTGCTGGGTCCACAGTTATAAAAGTGAAGCCACTTTACGAGCTTCCAGGTGGTAACCAAGAAAGAAGTAGTAATTGCAGAAATCCCAGTTTAGTTAATGTTCTGACATATGCTCCTCAATGTGGGCTGGGTTTCACTCATTAGACCCCGACAAGTTCAAGGATAAGTGTTATCCCCCAAAATACTTGGCAGACCTCACGAGCCAGAACTGTCAAATGAAGAACACTACCAGGAACAGGGACTGTTCCTCATCCCCCATGCTAATGTAGTGCCTAGGTGTTAAAGAATTTAGTTGCCAGGAACATTGAAAAGTATTAAGGTTCTGCGATACCTACCTGTACCTTAATTCAGAGTTGTATTCAATAATCACAGACTCTAGAGAGCCACTCTTGTCCACTGGACATACTGCTACCTTTGTCTGCTGTTTCGGTCTCTGGCCCAAGGTTATTTCACAGCACCCCCCCCCAAAAAAATGTATTCTAATAGCTGGAAGGCAAATAGAATTGACTCATCTTAGCCAAGTCTCTCTCTAAACCGAATAGAAAATGGTCAGGCTGCATTAATATGTAGAACACACCAGTCACACGTTCCAGTGACCTGGAATTCTAATTCTGCAGTAAATAAGACAAAAAAATAACTTTCTCACGGGTACTTGAAGAAGAAGCCCTCTCCCCCAGCTATCCTGAGCTGCTGATGGACCAGCAAAACCCCATACCCCTCCCTTTCCTTCCACAAAAACAGTTTCAGAAGGAACTCACCAGAGCTGGCGTCTCCTCAGTGCAGCCCTAAGCACAGTCCAGTCATGACCAACTGCCACAGGTAAAATCTTCCCCAACCACATCAAACTTTTTAAACAGTGAAGCTGCTCCTTTCTTAATTGACAGTTGTAAGAGGGTTACCCAGAAAACAGCCTTTCTTTCTGATCAGTTATCAGCAATTTCACATGAGTCAACCTAGTAAATGTGAAAGCCAGTTATCTTTAAACCTTGGTTTCCTCAAGAAATCTTGTGGAGGGTTTATTCAGTTGAAGCATGAGTCTATTACTTTCTAGGCTATCCTGGGCATCAAGTCAAGTGTCTTTTGACAGTGTTTCCTGACACAAACTGTACACTGACAAAACACCTAAAGTCTTGACTGTGGATTATTAAACTGTATTATGTATGTATGTATATGTTGGTTTGCTGGCTCTGCCAACAAATAGGGTTATTTATTCCCACTAAAGTATAAATCAGACAAAGGATGAAGGATCAAATTTTAGGTTTTTAGATTTTAAGAAGCAAGGACTTTCAGCCAAGTATCATTTTTCTAATGACAAATGACAACCTACTAAGAAATAATAGTTTTGTATTCTGCAAACACAAACTTATTCTCCAGAACTTGTTTTCTTCCCCCCAAGTGGAAAAATACTCTAATACCTTATGAAGTTTCAACCAAGTTGAAAAACAGACCACTTTTCAAAATAGCCATGGTCATGGGGTAAGATGACTTAACTCCAGAGAGCCCAAACACCTCTCTATATCCTATCTACCACCAGCCAACCCTCCCGCCACCCAAGATTTTTAGCTAGATCTACAAACGTTAAGTTGCCGTGTGCAGCTACCCAAGTGCCAAAGCAGAAAAGGAAAGCAAAGATAATTACAGGGAAACTGCAAAAGCCATAACTCATTAAGAGGGCCTGGGAAAATGTAAATGACTGTAACTATTTTAAAGTCCTAGTTCTTTAAATATTTTTAAAGTAAACTTGAAAGGATAAAAATGTACTCACCAGCCATAATTAATACAACAACCAATTAGGTGGTAAATAACGTCTAAGAGGATTCTTGCCTCCGTAGCATGTCTCCTGGGTCCATCACATCTACTTTGGGTTTCTTAGATACCCTGGAATTCACTGGTCAGCCACTTTTGTGTATTTCAGGTCAATGGGTCACTAAACAAATCAGCTGCCAGACAGTGGGACATCAAATGATCAGAATGGAGGATGAAATCAAGCTTGCAATATTACGCCCCCTTCCTCAGAAAACCCTTATGGTTCTCAGGACTGCCTGACTGCTGCTGTCTGTTCATTCGTCAGCATCCACTATAAGCCAAGTATCTTTTCGAGGGTCAGCAACAGAAAAGGAAACTAAACAGAAAAGCAAAAAACATCATTTGCAAAAGGCAAATTCATTGCCACTCTTCTGTGTGAGATCCCCAGCAGTACAAACTGATTCCAAAACAGTGTAGTGAACAATACTTACACAAGCACCGTACACAGTTATACCTTAAATTCTGCTCGACAAGCATGAAGACAGACAACTCATAATAAATGTTAAGCATAACAGCATCGCCTGTATGGCCCAAACCATCCCATTATTGGGTTACAAAAGAATGAAGAGTGACAAGTGGGGAATCTCCTAACCCCTGCTACTGGATAACAAATTAAGCAAGTCCATGCATATCTGGATTCAAGGTCTGGAGGACAACCAAACCCAGGATGAAAACTGATTAACTGGACAATGGATTTGGCCTTAGGGTAAAGCTCGGAGGGGCCACTCTTCCCGCGTGTGACAGAGTGAAAGGATGGGCAAAGGTAAGAGCAGTACCTTCGAAGCCAGAGCCCACACCACACCTCCTCAGCTCTTAAAGACTGATGACACTGCGGAGAGAGGAAAGCCTCCTCGAGGCTGAATTAGTTCACCTGGAAAATTAGTGGCAATGAAATCACTTTTCAGTTTAAGTATGTAACAGGCCATTCTCATTTCTATTTACCAGGAAACCAGTTCCCCACCCTTTAACACCTTGCAGTCTGGGACGTGTCACAAAGCAAACAAGTCATAAACTACCAGCCGAGGAGTTGGGTGCAGGAGAACGCTTCCACCCAACTAGGCCGCTGCCACTGCCGTATCTTCCTCCACATCCTACCTCGTGCCTCTAACCCCGTCTGCAGGGCCCTCTCCTCTCGGTCTAAACTTTCTTGCCCTTTGCTCACCTTTACAAACCCAAAGTAGAGTCCCACTTCCTCTGTGAAGTCTCCCCCTACTGTCCCTAAGTCTCACGGGTTTATCTGAGTTATTGCTAACCCCACTCCCTCCTCGTCCCAGCAACCAAAACGTGCTCCTCAGGAGCCGGGGCCACACGGAAAAGATCATAATGAGTGAAAGGATGTGTAGCTGGGGCGTGGGAGAGTCTGCAGAAGATGGGAAGTGGGAGTTGGAGAGTAACCGCACCTTCATTTGGGTGAAGCCCCTGCAGAGCGAGCCCTGGGCTGCCTGCGTTGAGCGGGTTAAATTCACATCGTTACCACAGGCCTCTGCCAAAAGGAAAAGAGCAGAAGCCTCTGACACCAGCCGCACGCGCTGCGAAGGAAAGAGAAAGAACTCACCCCCAACCCGGCACAACTTCCGAACAAGCCTCCGCGCCCCGGAGGCGTTTCGGGGCGTTCCTTCCGTCCCCGCCGCGCCTGCGCACTCTCCCCAGGCGCGTCCTCTCCGCGTCGACGCTCACCCCACTTCCGCCGCTGTGCGCAGGCGCAGTCATGACTCCTTAAGGCTGGTGTCCTCTTCGGTTGCCGGGGCGTTCTTCTTGGGCAAGGCCAGAGTTGGGCCGTGTGCCCGGTGGGGGTATCCACGGTGATAGTCACAGAGGCACTGTTCAAGGACTTGATCCCTGGATGGGAAGAACTCAGGGGAGTGGGCAAACAAGCTGAAGAGGTTGATCATTGCGCGCTCTGTTTGCTCTGGGATAACTGAGGAGACACCAAGAGGAGCGTTAACGCAGGAACGAGCTAATCGGAAGAAGACAGGGAAGAACACTCAAGCAGCTCAAAAACCCTGAGGCATGAAACATCTTGTACCTTTTTAGGAGCTGCAAAAACAGTATGACTGGAGGGAGAGTGCAGTCCTCTACGTGTCTGGATGAAGGGCGGGGCACAAGAGGTTGGGATTTGATCCTAAAAGCCATTAAGTTTGAAAGCAGCCTAGTGACCAATCTGTAACTCACCAACTAGTGAGTAATAAAGATTTGAACCAAGACAAGGGCTGTGGAGAGAGAGCTGGGAAATACTGGGGTCAAGGGGTGGAATCCACAGGACTTTGGGAGGGTACAGGAAAGTGGATTGTAGTATGATTCAATTGTAGTATGCTTCTGCTTTTGCAAGCAGAGCACCTGGAATTCAACAAAAAATCAGAAAATAGAAGAGGGAACACTCCCAATCATTTTATGAAACAAGCACTCCCTCATACCAAAACCAAAGACATTATAGAAGAAAAAAGAAAACTTCAGGCTGATATCCTCATGAACGTGAATGCAAAAATACTTAACAAAATATAAACAAATCAAATCCAGGAATATATAAAAAAGCATAATATGTCGTGACCAAGTGGATTGGTCCTAGAAATGCCAGGTTGGTTTAAAACATTCAAAAAATCAGTAACTAATTCACCATATAAACAAAGGCAAAAAAGCTGGTCCTCTCAATAGATAAAAAGCATATGGCAAAATTCAATACTCATTCATAATAAAAAAAAAATTCTCAGCAAACTAGGATTAGAAAGAAACATTCTTAAGAAGACATCCATGAAAAACCTACCACCAACAACATAAAGGCAAAAGACTGAATGTTTCCCCTAAGATGGAAAACAAGGAAAGGATGCCCACTGTTACCACTTCTATCCAACATTGTACCTGAGGTCCTAACTAGAGCAAATAGGCACAAAAATAAATAAATATACAAATAAAAGGCACACAGATCAAAAAGGAAGAAGTAAAACTGTCTTTATTCACAGATGTTGTGATTTGGGGTACAAAAAAGCTACTGGAACTAATAAATGAATTTAGCAAAATCAGAATACAAGGTCAGTATATGAAAGCCAACTGTATTTCTATATATTAAAAACAAATTATTAGGACATGAAATTTTGAAGTATATACTATTCGGTATAGCATCTGAAAACATGAAATACATAGGAATAAATTTAATAAGAGATGTGCTGGATCTGAACACTAAAATCTGTAAAACATCGCTGAGAAAATTAAAGATCTAAATAAATGAAGAGATTACAACGTGTTCATGCATTGGATGTCTCAAAATCGGGATGACAATTCTCCCAAAATTGAACTATGCATGCAACAGGATCCCAATAAAATCCCAGAAGGCTTTTAGGCTTTTTTTTTTTTTTTTTAGAAACTGGCAAGCTGATTCTAAAATTTATAAGAAAATGCAAAGACTCTGGAAGAGCCAAAACAGTTTTGAAATAGAAGAACAGAGTTGAAGGACTCAACTACCTGATTTCAAGATTTATTATAATGCTACAGTAGTCAAGACAGTGTGGTATCAGCACTAGGGTAGACAGACCAATGTAACAATAAAATCCAGAAATAGACCAACATATATGGTTAATTGATTTTTGACAAAAATGCCAAGGTAGTTCAATAGAGAAAGAGTCTTTTCCAAAAATGGTGCTAGAGGAATTAGATAACCACTTAGGAGGAAAACAAGGAACCTTGACCCTTACCAAACACTATGCACAAAAATTAACTTCAAATGGATCACAGTTGTAAAAGTAAAAACTAAAACTACAAGGCTTCTAGAAGGAAACAGGAAAAATTTTAATGGGTTAAGCAAAGAGTTCTTAAAATACCAAAAGCATAAGGCATAAAAGAAAGAAATATTTGACTTCATCAAATTTTTAAATTTCTACTCTCCAAATGATACCATTTTTTTTAAATGAAAAGACAAGCCATAGATGGGAGTGAAAAATCTTTGGAATACATATACTTGACACAGAACAGGCATCCAAATATATATAAAGAACCACAATTCAATAAGAATAACTCAATTTTAAAATGAACAAAATATTTGAACAGGTATTTTTGCAAAAGAAGATACACAAATGACCAATAAACATTTGAAAAAATACTCAACATCATTTGTCATCAAAAAAAGATAAATAAAAACCACATGTCACTATATACATCCACTAGAATGGCTAAAAGTAAGAAGACTGACAATGCCAATTGCTGACAAAGATGTAAAGCAACTGGAATTTTCATACATTTCTGGTAGAAATGCAAACTGGTACAGGATTTTTTTAAATAGTTTTACAGTTTCACATAAAGTTTAATGCACACCAAATGATCCAGCAATTCCACTCCTAGGTATTTATCCTAGAAAAACTAAAACATATATCCATGCAAAGACTTGCTCTCAAATGTTCATAGCATTTTTATTCATAATAGTCCACAACTGGAAACTACCCAAATATCCATCAACAGGTGTTATCAGTCAGGGACGTAGCACAAGGAACTGGCTAATGCAATCATAAGAGGTGGCTAGGCAAGTCTGAGATCGGTAGGACAGGTTGTCAGGAAGAGCAGGCTGGAAGCTCTCTGGCAGGAGCTGAAGCTGCAGACCACATGCAAAACATGACTAGCAGGTATCTGGATATACAAGTGTGGAGCACTACTCAACAATACACAGAAACAAACTACTGATACAACAACTATGGATAAATAAATCTCAAACACATTCTGCTCAGCAAAAGAGGGCAGACCAAAAGACCCTGTATGCTTCTACTTACATGAACTTCCAGGACAGTCTGTACTAATCTACAGTGTCAGAAAACAGGTGTCTGATGCCAAGTAGACAGTAAGGGGAGGATATTCACTGCAAAGGGAAACGAGAAAATTTGGGGGAGTAACAGAAATTGTAACTTGGCTGTGGTGATGGCCACACGGTGTATACATCTGTCAAAATTCAAATTATACACTTTAAACTGGTACATTTTTGTGTATGAATTATTGCTCAATAAAGCTGGTATTTTAAAAAGAAAAAAAAAAAAACTGATTCCTGCACAGCAGAAGCTCCAATCAGGGTTGCAGAAAGATAAATCCAGTTCCTCCAGCACCATTTTTGGAAAAGACTATCCTTTCCCTTGACACCTTTGTTGAAAATCAGTGAACCTTATATGCAGGTGAGAAGTTTCCAGGACGGGAGTGATGGATATGAATGCAATGAGAGAGATTCCTGGTTATTTCTGTCTCCCAAACAGAGGTGTTACTTGAGGGCGGTGGTCAGCTGAAAACCTTCCTCCTCTTCACTACCCCCCACCCAAACAAACATTTAAGGGCATCACTGTGCTGTGTGAACTGCTGTTTGTGAAATGACGCCCTCGTAAGGTCACTCGCAGTGCCCCGTGGTGTATTCCACCCCTTCCTAGCCTTGGGAGAAGTCATCCTTCTGGAAACAGGGC
This sequence comes from Monodon monoceros, assembly GCF_005190385.1. Taxonomy (NCBI): domain Eukaryota; kingdom Metazoa; phylum Chordata; class Mammalia; order Artiodactyla; family Monodontidae; genus Monodon; species Monodon monoceros. Next base: position 15,733,853 of record NW_021703782.1, on the reverse strand, counting down.
TCTTCCTCTCCGAGGACCACAGCCCTGAGGGTCAGGCCCTCTGGGCCTGGCAAGCGGCCCACACTTAGAGGGTAAGGAAAGGACACGAAGAAAGAAGAAAGGCGATGAGCACGAAGGGCCGACAAGGCTGCGCTTCCTACCTGGTAGCAAAGCATCTCCACGCTGGGCGCTGGGCGGGCTCCGGCAGCAGACCTCAGTCAGTCCCTATTGGTCAGGACCGTAGTTCTCACGGTGCGGTCCTGGACCAGCAGCGTCCGCCTCACCTGGGCACCTGTTAGAAATGCTAATTCTCTGGGTCACACCCAGACCTCCCCGTGGGAAACGATGGAGGTGGGTGAGGCCTAGCGCTTTGTGTTTTAACGAGCTCTCCAGGTGCTTCTGAGGAGCGAAGAGGAGGAAAGAGTGGAGGAACGGAATGGGGCTGATGAGACACCTCCCGTTGCCCCTTCCCAGGCTTCATAACCGCCCGCTGTGGGCGGCCGGCCCTCAGGTGAGGCCGGGATGAGGCCGGAGGGAGGGAGCCCAAGAGGGAAGCGATCCGAGGAGGAGCCTATGGCGTGAGCCTCGCACGCGGAGTAGCGACGGTGAGGTGGAGGAGGGGTTGCGAGAGGGCCGGGGCCCGGGGCCGAGTGGACATGAGACCGGGCACCGAGCCGCCTTGCCCGCGGCTGACCGGCGCTGCACCCCCGGGGTGCTGGGAGGGCCGGCGGGGCAGCCGGGCCCCTCGCTCACCTCTCCCGCTCTGGGCGATCTAAGCACCGTCCTTTGGCGGAGCGCTCCGCCGGGGTGTCCCCAGCTCGGGTGTGGGCTGCCTTGTCGGCCGGGGGTTGTAACGCGCCCTTCCTCGCAGCTGCTCGGCCCCCGCCCCGCATCATGAATCGCAGCCGCACTAGCAGCACCTCCGAAAAGGCGACACTGGCCTTGCTCTGGGGTGAGTGAGGCTCCAGGCTGTTCTCGAAGCACCCGGGGGGCTGGGGCGCGGTTAGGGCTGGAGGCAGAGAGGCGCGCCTCCCTGGAGGCTGCCCGCCCCACGCCACGCCTTCCGCCCTCCGTCTCCCTTCGCAGGCTGTGAGCTGAGCCAGGAGAAGCCGGCTTGGACCTTCAGACCCCGGAAGGCGGGGGAGCAGGACTGTATGCTGCTCCTTAGTACGGTGGGTACCCCCCAGCCCCAAGGAGGGGAGGAAGGACGGAGCAGGGAGGGACTTGGACAGCCACAGAGCGGCAGGTGGGATTGTCCGGTGCCCGCAGCTGGAACAGGGTTTGCCTCCTCCGCCCTCTGGGTGAAGAGGAGCCCTGCTCGTTTTCCACCCCTCTCAGATTTGCCTGGGGGAGAAAGCCAAAGAGGAGATGAACCTCGTGGAGATCCTGCCCCCAGCAAGCCAGGACGACAGAAAGAGGAAGCCCATCACCCTGGCCTCTCTTCGGGCCTCCGTCCTCCCCATGGTGAGCCTTTCCCTGCGGGCCTAGGACACCCTGGCTCCAGCCCTAGGAGGCCCTGCTCAGGCCTCACCCGCTGCGTGGGAACGGACCCAAAGGTGGGGTACAGGCTCTTGCACAAGTACAGCCAGTGCTAGAGAGGCATATAGCCCAGGACTAAAAGCTTGGACCCAGGAGGCAGGGAGCCCCATTTCCATCCTAGTCCACAATTTTTTTTTTTTGGTGGGCCGGGGGCGGGGCGGCCGGCTGAGTCCCAACCACTGGACCGCCAGGGAACTCCCTCCTAGTCGACTCTTTACCAGCCGTGTGACTTTGGGCAAGTTAAATAACGTCTCTCCAAATCACATTTTTCAACTGTTTACTGCTGGAGACCAGTGTTGATGATTTACATACTGCCTGTGTATCCAGATTGTGTATCCAGAAAGTCTCACTCTAATAATTTATTTTGAGTTTTCTATGCAGATCTTCTTTGTGAGTAATGGCAGTCTTTGTGTTGTTTTTTGTTGTTGTTGTTGTTTCTTTTAAATCCAGGTACACTGGCTAGGACCTCCAGTATAATATTGGATAAAATGATAATGGTAGATGTCCTCGTTTCATTCCTGATTTATTTATTTTTGGCTGCGTTGGGTCTTCGTTGCTGCTTGCGGGCTCTCTCTAGTTGCGGCGAGCGGGAACTACTCTTCGTTGCAGCGCAAGGGCTTCTCATTGCAGTGGCTTCTCTTGCTGCGAAGCATGTCCTCTAGGCACACGGGCTTCAGTAGTTGTGGCACGCAGGCTCAGTAGTTGTGGCTTACGGGCTCTAGAGCGCAGGTTCAGTAGTTGCAGCACACGGGCTTAGTTGCTCTGCGGCATGTGGGATCTTCACTGACTAGGGCTCGAACCCGTGTCCCCTGCATTGGCAGGCAGATTCGTAACCACTGCGCCACCAGGGAAGTCCCCCCCATACCTAATTTTTTTTAAAAGGAATGCTTCTAATGTTTCTCCATTAAGTATGAAGTGTTTGGTAGATACCCTTTGTCAGGTTAAGGAAGTCTCCGTCTGATCCTACTCTACTTTGAAAAATTGAATTCTTTTTAATCATGATTATCAAATTGGTTATCAAATGCTTTCCTATTCATATTATCAGGGGCTCTCTCTTCTTTAATCTGATAATGTGGTAAGTTATACTAATAGAATAATATTCAGTCAACTTTGCATTCCTGAGATAAACATTACTGATTGTATTATAAACTTCTAGATTTGCTTTGTTAATAAGACTTTTTTTAAAAACTTATATACTCATAAGTGAGGTTGGCCTATAAATTCCATATCTTATTTGGATGTCAAGGCATATTAGCCTCATGAACCGAGGCATGGCGTGTTCCCTCCTTCCATGCAGCAGAACAGTGAATATGAGACCAGGATTATCTGCCCTTAAAGACCTGGGAGGCTGATCTGTAAAACTGCCCTCAAACCTATTTTTTTTCTCTATCTATGAGATCTCCCTAAATCTCATCCATTCCCATAGTTTTAAAGACCACCTGTACAAATGAAGACTCTGACATTTATTCTGTAAACCCAGCCTCTCTGTTGTGCTCCAGATCCTCTGTCCAACTCAAAACACTTAACAGATATCTAATAGATATTCCAAACTTAGCATGTCTAAATCCAAATTCTTGATTTCTATCTATAATCTCTTCCCCCATCCCCAGACCTGATCCTCTCCCAGTAAACAGCTATTCCTCCAATTAGCCAGGATAAAACCCTCTTTCTCTAACACCCCATATCTGACCCACCAGCAAATCCTGTTGGCTCTACCTTCATCTAACCTCATCTCACCACCTCCCTGCTACACTCTGGTCCAGGTGACCAGCTGACCTCTTGCTCAGGTTTATTGCAGGGCCTCCCAGGAGATATACCTGCCTTCCTCGTTGGTCCCCTTTAGTCAATTTCATGTCCCCCCATGCCAGGGACACACTTGCCCCCGACTTCAATCTGGTCTTTGTTCAAATGTCATCTCATTGAAGGGTATTCCCTGGCCACAAACAGCACCCCCATTTCTACCCCACCCATGATCACTTTTTCCCCCATAGGACCCATTACTGACCTGAGGTTTCATTTGTGCATTGTCTTTTCCCCCCAACCAGGATATAGACTCCAAGAGAGCAAGGATTTTGCCTGCTTTGCTGCATTATCCATACAGCCCCTATACTAGTGTCTGGTATGTTGTAGGAACTCAATATGTAATGAATGAGTGAGTAAATAAGTGAATGAACTGTGTGGGACTGGTTTGATTTTTAAACTATTGTGATTTATTTAATAGGTTTAGATCTTCTCAGATGTTTCTATTTCTGAGTCAGTTCTTTTATTAGCTGTATTGAGATATAATTTACATACAGTAAGATTCACTAGTGTTAAGTGTGCAGCTCGATGCATTTGACAAACTGTGCAATAGCCACCAACATCAAGGTAGAGAATTTCCACCGCCCTGCCCCCAGTTCCTCATGCCTCACGCAGTCTGTCCCTTCCACCTACCACTGCCTCTGGCAACCACTGATCTACTTTCTGTCACTATAGTTTTGCCTTTTCTATAATTTCATTTAAATGGAACCATACAATATGTAGTCTCTTGTGCTGGCTTTTTTCACGTAGCACAATGCTTTTGAGATTTATCCCCGTTGTTGATAAAACAGTAATATGCTCCTTTTTTATATCTGAGTAATATGCCACTCTACAATTTATATAAAATTTGTTCATTCACCTGTTAATGGACATATGGACATTTTGGGTAGTTTCCAGTTTTTGGACTATTGTCAATCAAGCTGCTAGGAATGTTTGAGTGTATTTGTATAGACGTGTTTTCATTTCTCTTAGGTAAATACCTAGGAGTGATATTGCTGGATCACATAGTAAGCATATGTTAAACTTTATACAAAACTGCTAAACTATGTTCCAAATTGCTGTACCATTCTGCATTTCTACCAGCAATCTATGAGAATTCCAGTTGGTCCACATCCTCACCAACACTTGGCATTGTCAGTCTTCTTAATTTTAGCCAATCTAGTACATATACAGTGGCACCTCATTGTGGTTTTTATTTTTCCTTGAGGGTTGGTGATACTAACTGTCTTCTTATTTGGGTTTTGGTCTTTTGTATATCTTCTTCTGCAAAATACCTGTTTAGATGTTTTGCCCATTTTTAAATAATTGAGTTATTCTTATTGACTTGTAGGAGTTTTTTTAATATATTTTGGATATAAGTCCTTTATTACAAATATTTTCTCCTAATGTGTGGCTTGCCTTTTCATTTTTGTAATAATGTTTTTTGAAGAGCACAAGTTTTTAATTTTGATAAAGTTCAACTTAACATTTTTTTCTCTTATGGTTCATCCTTTTGGTGTCCGAAGAAATCATTGCTTAAACTAAGGTCACAAAGGTTTCCTTTTATGTTTTCTTCTAGAAATGCTGTTGTTTTAGCTCTTATATTTAAGTCTATGATCCGTTTCAAGATAAGTTTCTTGTATGGTATGAAGTGAGGATAGAAGGACATTTTTTTCCAAATTGATATCCAGTGCTCCAGTACCATTCTTTGAAAAGACTGCTCTTTCACTGATACAATTACCTTGGCATTTGCCAAAAATTGGTTGACCATATGTGTATGCATATATGTCTATACACTATTCTGTTTCATTGATTTATGTTTACCCTCATTCCATACCAGACTAATTTGATTATTGTGCTTCTATAATAAGTCTTAAAATGAGATCGTGTGAGTCCTCCAATTTTGTTATTCTTTTCCAAAATTGGGTTGACAAGTCTAGGTCCTTAGCATTTCCATATAAGTTTCAGAATCAGCTTTCTTTAAAAATCAGTCTGATGGGATTTTGATTGAGATTGTATTGAATCTATAGATTACTTTGGGAGGAATTGCCATCTTGACAATTTTGAGTCATCGATAATTGAACATGATATATTTCTCCATTTGTTTACATCTTTAGCTTTTCCCAGGAACGTTTTGTAATTTTCAGGGTCCTGGTCCCCTACGTACTTTGTAAAGTTTACCCCTATGTATTTCATGATTTGGGGTGCTATTAAAAATGAGATTAGCATATTTATTGGAAGAAAATTCACATACCATAAGCTTCACTCATTAGAGTATATAATTCAGTGATTTTTAGTAAATTCAGAGTTGTGCAACAATCACAATCTAGGTTTAGAACAACCCAAAAAGAAACTCCATACCTACCAGTGGTCACTTCCCATTTCCCACATTCACTTACCCCCAGCCTTAGGCAACCACTAATTTACTTTATGTCTATAGATTTGCCTATTCTGGCAAATCATATAAATGGAATCATAAACTGTATGGTCTTTTGTGACCGCTTTCTTTCACTTAGCATAATGTTTTTAAGGTTTATCCATGTTGTTGCATGTATCAGTACTTGACTCCTTTTTATTGCCAAATAATATTCCATTGTATTGATATACCACATTTTGTTTATCTGTTCAGTTGGTGGACATTTGGATTGTTTCTACCACTTGGCTATTAGGAATGCTGTTATTAACATTAATGTACAAATTTTTGTATGAACATAAGTTTTTTTTAACATTTTATTTATTTATTTATTTATTTCTGGATGTGTTGGGCCTTTGTTGCTGCATGCAGAATTTCTCTAGTTGCGGTGAGTGGGGGCTACTCTTCGTTGCGGTGCACGGGCTTCTCATTGCGGTGGCTTCTCTGTTGTGGAGCATGGGCTCTAGGCGCACAGGCTTCAGTAGTTGCGGCACACAGGCTCAGTAGTTGTGGCTTGTGGGCTTTAGAGTGCAGGCTCAGTAGTTGTGGCACACGGCCTTAGTTGCTCCATGGCTTGTGGGATCTTCCCAGACCAGGGATCAAGCCCACGTCCCCTGCATTGGCAGGCAGATTCTTAACCACTGCGCCACCAGGGAAGTCATGTCTGGTAATTTTTGAGTGGATGCTAGACATGAATTTTACTATTTGGATGCTGGATATTTTTATAGTTTTATAAGTATTCTTGAATTTTGTTCTGGGGTGCAGTGAAATTACTTACATACCATTTGATCCTTTTGTGTCTTGTTTTTAAGCTTTGTTAGGGATTTAAGCTGAATTTAGTCTAATTTTGCCCCACTACTGTAGCAAGACCCTTCTTAGTACTCCAATAGATGCCCCATAAATTATGAGATTTTCCCCTCTGTGAGCTCCAGACACCTTTAGGATGATTCTTTTTCCAGCCTCAGGTAGTTTCCTTGCATGGATGTTCTGATTACTACTTAACTGAATACTCAAGGGGGCCTTCTACAGACCTCTGGAGTGCTGTCTTTGCAGCTTTTTCCTTTCTTGTGAACTCTAGGTGCCTTGGCTTCTCTGGGCTCCAGTTCTATTTCCTAAACTCAGAGAGACCACTAGGCTTTGTCTGGGTTCCCCCTCCCTGCACTGTCCAGGAAGTAAGCTTGGGCAACCATAGGGCTCATCTCATCTCTGTCCCATCTCTCAGAGATCACTGTTCTTCCTTGACTTGTATCCAGTGTCTTGAGAGCTGTTGTTTCCTACACAGGCATACCTGGTTCTATGGTACTTCACAGATATTGCGGGAGTTTTGCTTTTTTGTTCATTTGTTTTTGTTTTTTACAAATGAAGGTTTGTAGCAGCCCTGCACTGTCAGATGATGAACAGCATTTTTAGCAATAAAGTATTTTTAAATTAAGGCACGTACATTATTTAGACATAATGCTGTTGTACACTTAATAGAATACAGTATAGTGTAATTATATGCACTAGGAAACCAAAAATTTCATGTGAATCACTTTACTGTGATAATCGCTTTATTGCAGTAGTCTGGAGCTAAGCCTGCAATATCTTTGAGGTATGCCTGTATTATAGTTTTTTAGTTGTGTCAAGCTGGAGAGTAAATTCAGTCCCTGTTACTTGGCCTGAACCAAACATCTCCTGAGTCAATTATGATTATTTATATTTTTCTAGATATTGTTCATGCTATTTGCTTATAATATTTTTCATCATGACTATATCTGTTATTATATTCCTCTTTTTAAAATTCCCAGTAGTGTTTATCATCTTTCCTTTTTTCCCTTCATTTCAATCACTGGATATTAGTCTTTTTCTTTTTTTTCAAAGAAAAAGCTTTTGATTTTGTTGATGCTTTCTATTGTTTCCTTATTTTTTATTTTATTAATTTCTCTGGTTATCTGATTTTCTGCTTTCTTTGTTCCATTTTCTTACTTCCTTAGTTAGATATTTAGCCCATTCATGTTATAGTTTATTTTTTCCAAGTAAGTTCTATTTATTTATTTTAAATACTACACATTTCCCTCTGAAGATGTTTTTAACTGCATCCCTTAATTTGGGATTTGTGGTATTTTCACTTTATCTTAGTTTAAATATTTTCTAATTTCCATTATGATTTCTTATTTGATGAATGAGTTACTTCAAATGTTTTAATTCCCAAAGGTATGGGTGGGTTGAGTCATCACCCTTTTTCTTAGTGTAATTGCATCAGAAAATATGGCGTGTGTGTGTGTGAGTGTATATGTGTGTGTGTGTGTGTGTGTGTGTGTGTATATATATATATATATATATATATACCATATCAATTCTTTGGTTATTTGTTGAGACTCAATTTGTGGCTTACTACATGGTAGTATTATAGAATTCTATGTGTGTCCATTAAATTAGGTGTATTAATTGTGTTCAAACCTATATATTTTGTGTCTCCTGGTGTATCAATTAGCAAAAGAAATGTGTTAAAATTTCCTGTTATGATTGTGGATCTTCGGGTTCTTCTTATCATTTTGTTTACTTTATATATGTTTATTTTTTTAATTGAAAATCATTTTAGATAATTGTAGATTCACATGCAGCTGTAAGAAATAATACTGAGAGATCCCTGTATGTTTTGCCCAGTTTTCTCCAATGGTAACATTTTGCAAAACTGTAATATAATATCAAAACCAGGATATTGACATTGATACAATGCAGGGATCTATTTATACAATTTTATCACCTAAGTTCCTATATCCACCACCACAGCCAAGATACTGAACAGTTCCAACACCCCAGGCATCCCTCATGTTGCCCTTTTATAACCACACTCACCTCCCTCCTGCTTCCTCACCTCCCCCTAACCCCTGGCAACCACCAATCTGTCCTCCATTTCTAAAATTTGGTCATTGAAATAGAATCAGATGTATGTAACTTTTTGGGAACTGGCTTTTTTTTCTCAGCATAATTCCCTGGAGATTCATTCATTTTACTGCTGACTGGTATTCTGTGGTATAGTTGTACCACAGTTCAACAATTCATCTGTGGAAAAACTGGGCTGATTCCCATCTGGGGCTCTTACAAATAAAGCTGCTGTGAACATTTGTGTATAGGTTTTTGCGTAAGCTAAGTTTTCATTTCTCCTGGGTTAAATGTCCAGGAGTGCAATTGCTGGGCCATATGAGGGTGGTTACACATTTAGTTTCTTAAACTGCCAGACTGTTTTCTAAAGTGGCTGTAGCATTTTGCATTTCTATCAGCAATGCATAAGTGATCAAGTTTCTTTGCATCCTCATCGACATTTCATGTTGTCACTATCTCTTTTATTTTAGCCATTCTAATGTGTGTGTAGTGGTGTCTCATTGTGCTTTTAGTTTGCATTTTCCTGATGGCTAATGATGTTGAACATCTTTTCATGCAGTTTTTGCCATATGTATGTTCAGTTAAGTGTTCATGTCTTTTGCTCATTTTCTAATTGTTTTGTTACTGTTGAATTTTGTTAATTTTTTATATATTCTAGACACTAGTCCTTTGTCAAATATATGGCTTGCAAATATTTTCTCCCCAGTTTATAACTTGTCTTTTCATCCTCTTCACATGAGCTTCACATGGAACAAACGTTTTTAATTTTGATGAGGTCCATTGTGTTCTTCCTTTTATGACTTTTGATGTTAAATCTAAGGACACATTGCCTAGTCTGAGATCATGAAGGTTTTCTATGTTTTTTGTCCAAAAGTCATATAGTTTTATGTTTTACACTTAAGTCCATGATCCATTTTGAGTTCACTGTTGTATAAGCTATGAGGTTTAGGTGAAGGTTCATTTCTTTGCCTATGGACGTCCAATTGCTCCAGCTCCATTTGTTGAAAAAGCTTCCTCCATTTAATTGAGTTTGCACCTTTGTCAAAAATCAGTTGCAGGTATTTGTGTGTGTCTATTTCTAGGTCTTCTGTCAATCTATGTGTCTATCCCTCTAATATCACACTGTCTTGATTACTGTGGCTATAGTTTATGTATGTTCAGACTGTGCTGTTGATGCATATAATTTACAGGTTTAGCTTTCTTGTAAAATTTTTACTTTCCTTGTATTGTAAATATCTTCCTTGTCTAAATTTTTTCATTATGTGGTGACCTTCTTTATCCCTAAAATACTTATTGAATTAAAGCTTATATCGTCTGATATTAATTTGTTTCCCAGATGTCCCTCAATCTCCATTATTCCTTTATTCTTTAGTAATGGATTCATGACTTTTAGCTGGTCACAAGGCTACTGAGAATAAAAACTATATTCCCTCTAAGTTTGGCATAACCATGAAGCTCTGGCCAATGCGATGTAAGCAGAAGTGGGATCTACAACATCTGAAAAATGTCCTTAAAGAGAGATCATGTGACCACTTTTTTGTCCCTTTCTGGAGTGTAGGTGTGATGACTAGAACAAGAGCAGCCATCCTGGGCGAGGTGGGAGCCGTGTATTGAGAATGGTAGAGCAACACGGTACAAAGAGCCTGGATCCCTGGTGATTGAGGAGTGGTATACCCATAGCTTATGTATGGACTTAGTTTATGTGACAAAGAAGTGAGTTTCTACCTGTGTAAGCCACTGTTATGGAGTTTTCTGTCACTTATTACCAAACCTAATCGTAACAAACACTACTAGCTTCATTTTTCAGGGACTTTATTTTTTAAGAGCAGTTTTAGGTTTACAATAAAATCGAGAGGAAGTTACAGAGATTTCCTATATACCACCTACGCCTACACATACATAGCCTCCCCCATTATCAACATCACTCACCAGAAAGTACAACTAGCTTCATTTTCATTTTAGTCATGTGTGGCTGCCATAACAGAGACCCAACTACAGGGGCTTAAGATTTATTTCTGTATTGCATAAAAGTCCAGAGATGGGCAGTCCAGAGCTGATGAGATGACTCCATGGTCACCAAAGACCAAGTCTCCTCGTATCTTTCTCCTGTCTTTAGTGCAGACCTACCATCCTCAAAATCACCTTACAGTCTAGGAAGGCTGCTGCAGCTCTAGCCCTCACTTCTACAATTAATGCAATAGGAAAGAAGCAGCAAGGGAAGACCACAGGGACTTCTCTCAGTTCTCTGTCCACCTTTTAAGGAGTCTTCCCACAAGTACCACCTTCCAAATTCTGCTTATAGCTCATTGATCCAGAAATTAGTAACATAGTCACAACTGCAAAGGAAACTGAAGAATGCAGTTTTTGGCTGGGTATAGTATTTCAGTAATATCAGGGTGCTGTTATTATGGAAGGAAAGAATGGCTATTGGATAAGCAACTGGAAGCCTCTGCTGCACCTGGTATGTATATTTCCATCTCTTTACTCCAGCATTTCTCTGTCCTTATAAGGTTTCTTATAAGCAGTATGTAGCTAGACCTTGTTTTAATCTATCCAGCCAGTATAGTCTGTTTATATTGATTGTGACTTGCTAATATACTTGGGTTTACTTGTAGCATGTAGTCTGTGCTTCTATTTTCCTCGCCTTTTAAATTTTTTTGTTTCTTTTTTCTAGTTTTCCTGTCTTTTATTAGATTGATTAAAGTTTCTTTTCCCCTTTTCTCTTCTACTGGTTTAGAAGCTATAGAATCTCATTCTAATCTTTATTTGTTCTCTTTAATTTTTTAACAGTCATGCATGATCAAAGTCGAAAATTAATGTTTTCTTCCTCCCAAACCAGGGGATTCTAATTACTTTCATTTTAACATACATATTGTCATCATGTAGCGTTTTAGCTCCAACGTGTTTTAAACCAGCTCAACACTAGTCATGACTAGTGTTGTTTTATTTTACAGCAATGTTTCCCTAGGTCTTTATTTATTTATTTATTTATTTATTTTATTTATACCAATTTTTTTTCTCATCACTGCTTCTTGCACCTACTTCTCAATTTAATTGCCATCTTTTTGAACATCCTTTTGTAGACCTGGGAGTAGTAAACTTACTTGGGCTTTGCTCAGAAATACCTTTCTTTTACCCTCATTCCTTCATGATAGTTTGGCTGTGTATATGCTTCTAGGTAAGAGGTCTGATTCCTGACCTCGTTGCTGTTGAAATCCTCAGTCTGCCTGGTTATTGTTCCTTTTTTGGAAATCTGGCCTCTCTGGTTGATTTTAAGTTCATCTCTTTGTTCTCATCTGTCATTTCACCATAGTATGTTCAGGTGTGGATTTATTTTTATTTATCTTTTCAGGGATGAGGTTTCCTGCATATGAGGATCTGTCTTGGATCATTTCTGGAGAACTCTTGGTCGTTATCACTTGGAACACTGACTCCATTCTCTCCAGTCCCTACCTCTGATTGGATGCATGTTGGACCTTCTCACCTGTCCTCCACGTCCAGCTTCTCTCTCATATTTTGTTCATTTCTCTCTGTGCTTCATACTGGGTAATTTCTTCCCAGCACTTCTCCAATTTACTGATTCTTCCTTCAGCTGCTTCACTCTGCTTTTTAACCATTTGTTCACTTTACTTCAATGCTAATGTTTTTGATGTCTAGAAGCTGCTTTTGGTTCTTTTTATTTTTATTTTATTTATTTATTTTTTTTGCAGTACACGGGCCTCTCACTGTTGTGGCCTCTCCCGTTGCGGAGCACAGGCTCCGGACACGCAGGCTCAGAGCGGCCATGGCTCACGGGCCCAGCCGCTCCGCGGCATGTGGGATCTTCCCAGACCGGGGCACGAACCCGTGTCCCCTGCGTCGGCAGGCGGACTCTCAACCACTGCGCCACCAGGGATGCCCTCTTTTTAGTTTTTGTAATATCTTGTTCTTATTATTTTGATTCCTACTCTTATATTTACTTGATCTTCATCAAACATTTCATGTGGTTTAGGTTGTTATTCTCTTATCTCAGGTTCCTGGTTGTACATTTTGTTTTGTTCTGCTGCCAGACTCTAGCAGGGTTGTTTCAAACCTCTTCCAGTTTGGTTTGGTTCTGTTTTGTGAAAGAATTCTGTGTGAAAAGAATTCAGAGTGTCCCTAGAGACTGGTTTTGTGTTTGCATCTGCCATTTGCCCCAGGAATATCGCAAGCCTGGGATTTTATACAGATCTCTTGGCTTGGCAGTGCCCACCGAGTAAATTCAGATTTGCTCTAAGTGAGAGGTACAACCACAGCTGTTAGCTTCTCACAGGAGACTCTGTTATCTCACCCACAGGTTCTTGTTTCCCTCCTTTTATGGTGGGTCCTTTCTAGTTAGATGGCTTAGGGTCCTTCAGTCCCTTCTCCTCAACCCTTACCATGGGGCTTTTTACTGAGATGTAGCCCTTTAAAGGTCCCCTCCCCAAGGGTTTGTCTCCTGTCCACATGAGTGTCACAACCCAAAGTCCTTCCTGTTTTCAAGGACATCCTCCCTTCAGCTGTGGCATCAGCCTCTGCACAGGCTGCTCTTCTTTCTGAGGCACAGGGACACTTCTTTCTGTCTTACCATTCAACCAAGCAGTAAAAACATTGAATTACATTTTATCCAGCATTTCTAGGTGTTTGTGATCAGTTTTCACTTATCTGCTTCCTCTCTGAACCAGAAACTCTAAGTTAATCTCTCTAAGCCTCAGTTTCCTCCTCTGTAAAGTAACAACACCTCCTTTGTGGGCTTCTTGTGAAGATTTAAATGAGATAAACCAGGTAAAATATGTAGCATGGGGCCTGGCACATGGTAAGAACTCAAGAAATTTAAGTATCATCATTGTTACTCTAGAAAATTTGCAAAGTTTGGAAAAGTGTAAAGAAAATAAATGTGGTACTGTCCACTGAAAATTATGGTTAGCACTGTAATATATTTCTAACCTTTATTCCTATGAATATTCACACATTACTTATAAGATGATAGGAAGACTGTAATACAACTTTGCATCTGCTTTTCTCATTTGATCAATGCCTTAGTCAGCTTGGGCTGACATAACAAAATACCATGGAGTGAGTGGTTTAAACGACAGACATTTCTTCCTCACAGTTCTGGAGGCTAGAAGTCTGAGATCAGGGTGCCAGCACAGTCGGGTTTTGGTAAGGGCCCTCTTCCTGGCTTGCAGATGGCTACCTTCTTTTTGTGTCTTCACATGGCCTAGAGAGAAAGCAAACTGTCTGGTCTCGTCTTCTAAGGGCACTAATCCCATCACAAGGTCCCCACCCTCATGACCTCAACTAACCCTAGTTATGGTCCCAATGGCTCCATCCCCAGATACCAGCACATTGGAGGTTAGGGGCTTCAATGTAAGAATTTGAGGGGACATAGTTCAGTCCATAGCTATCAGACTATTTAACGGCTGCACCTCAGCTTGGAAGACCATCTGTGATCTTGGCAGGAATGAGATTATCAGATCCATGTTCTTCTCCAACAGAGTCCACCTCAGCAGGAAGGTCCAGGGGGCTGAGAGTGCAGAGAGGTCCAGGGAAGCCCTGAAGCATGTGTGGTTGAGGGGAGGGAATAAACTGAGTATTTCTGCCTGAGGCCAGCCCCCATCCCCCACCCCCAGCCAAGTACCAGGCCCGAGTGGCCTGTCCTCTCTACTCCTGCCCCTACCCTCTACCCCCTACCCCTGCAGGTTGTCCTGGCGGGACTGGAGCTTTCTCCTCCTGTCACGTTCCAGCTCCGGGCTGGCTCTGGACCCGTGTTCCTCTGTGGCCAGGAATGTTATGGTAAGTCCAAGCTTGGACCCGAGAAAGGTCTGCCGGTACAGTGCTCAGCACAGGGCCAAGGACATAATAGGTACTCAAACACTTGAGGGATTCTTGAATTATTGGAGAAGATCCCCAAAGGCAACAGAATCACCAGCAGCCTGGACCAGGAGGCTATGGGCACGCCTCCTAGCCCCAGTTCTCCTTTACCTCTCCGCCACGTCCTCTGTGGGCTGCAGCCCTCCAGCCATAACACGGGGGTGGGGTTATACTTGGTTCCATCTTCAAGTGTATTCCTCCTAGTTGTGAGGAATAGATGGCATATTCAGAAAAAGCACTTAACATAACGCCTGGTACCAGAGCACACTCAAAACATTACCTGCTATGAAGTATGTAGCTGTAGCAGTAACATGGACCCTGGCAATTCGCTGTGCTTTTGACTCTTTTGACAGACCTTTAACTGCCTTCTTCTCTGTCCAGTGGTGCCTCTTCCATCAGGGTTCTCTCCTGCTCCAAACCCCGGGCAGGTTCCACCTGCCTCAGGATGAGGCCTGAGTTCCTCCGCTGCTGTGTCCCCACCCTCTCCCTCCTTCCCCTCACACTCTCCTTCCCAGTGTGCATCCCCCTCCGGCCTGGCCAGAGCTGCAGCTTACCACTTCCCCTGCCCTTCTGCCACGGCCTCAGCCCTCACTGCCCTCCCCCCCCCCCCCCCCCCCCCCCCCCCCCCTTTGGGGGGGGGGACCTGGAAGGGGGGGCGGGCGGAGACCCTCGGGCTCAGAGGCCCTGCCTTGCTCCCACACCATCGCTGACACTTCAGACCAATCCTGGGAGGAAGAGGAGGGGGAGGAGGAGGAAGAAGAGGAGGAGGAAGAAGAGGAGGAGGAGGAAGAAGATGATGACGACGAAGACACAGATGTGTCCCTGGAGAAGGAGACCCCTGTCAAACAAGTCAAGAGGCTGGCGCCCCAGAAGCACACAAGCGTTGCCAAGGTGAGGGAGGGACACCCACCCCCCTGTAAAGGCTCCTCAGAAACCTGGGCCAGGCCTCCCCAGTTGAGTGCGCTGAGGCCCAGGGCAACACCTGCCAGGTGCCCGGCGGGAGCCTGCTCTGCCCCTGGGCCTTGCCAGAACTCCCAATAATGCTTGTGTTTGGTTTCCAGAAAAAAAAGGTGGAAAAAGAGGAGGTGGCAGTGAGGTAACTCTTTCCATCTATTAAATGAGCCAAAATCTTTCAGTTGAGGTACATCGTGCTTGAAAGAGGATGATGCACGTGTGTGTGCAGGTGTGTGGTACACGGAGACACAGGTGCACAGGTGTGCTGCCACTGTCGGTTGGCACAGTCTTTTTGAAAAGCATTTAACAGTTCTTATCTTCTGACTTCATCCCACTTACGGCAGTTCCTTCCAAAGAATCCCATCCAAGATATGAGGGAAATATATGCACTAAGAAACTTATATCACTGCATTATTCAAATAATAGTATAAAATGGAAGCATTGTAAATGTCCATCAATATACCAGTTGCTTAAACTATGTCACGTCTTCTCAATGGCATGTGACATAATGCCCATGAAGAATATAGCAAACTGGAAAATGTTTCTAGAATTCAAAGAGCAGGATATTAAATTATTTTCATCTTAATATTTAGTTATTTAATTTTTGGCTGCATTGGGTCTTATTTGCGGCATGTGGGATCTTAGTTCCCCGACCAGGAGTCACGTCCCCTGCATTGGAAGGTGGATTCTTAACCACTGGACCACCAGGGAAGTCCCAAATTATTTTCATTTTATTTCACAAACAAAAAAGTTCTGAAAGGAAACAAAATGTTAATATTAGTAGGAGGTAAAGAAAAGTATAGGCAATTTATTCTCTATTTGCTATATTTTGCGCAATGTGGTTAACATTACTTTTATGATAAGAAACATTTGTGTCTTATACACAAATAAAGGAAAGCAGATAGAAGCTTAAGAAGAAAAAACATCTTGTTTAAAAAGAGAGAGTCAGGGACTTCCCTGGCGGTCCAGTGGTTAAGACTCTGGGCTTCCACTGCAGGGGCCACATGTTCAATCCCTGGTCAGCGAACTAAGATCCTGCATGCCGCGTGGTGGGCCAATAAATAAATAAATAATTTTAATTTAAAAATTTAAAAAATAAAAGAGAGTCAGAGTGGTCCCTGGCAGGTGACAGGTGGAGAGGCAAACCTCTCCAGGTCACAGCCCCCTGCTTCCTGGAAGTGCCCAGGGCCCAGCTCTGCAGCTAGGAGGGCCCGGGGCTACTGGCATCAGACTGAGCTCTCTCTTTCCCACATCCCCACTCCTTGCCCAACCCCACCCCGTTCCAGATACTATCCTAAAGACAGGAGCCCTGTGGGAAAGGTGAGTACTGATAAGAAGGGGCTGGTCCTCCTGGGGGAGGAGGGATGTTCTCTGGGAAGGTGCCAGGATGGGGAGAGGGTGGGACACTGGAGCAACGCCTTCTCTCACAGGCCAAAACCACACCCAGACCTAAAAAGCCAGGATTTAAGAAATGAGGAGCCAGGAGTGGCCTGGCCACAGTGACAGAGGGAGGGCCCGTGAGACCACCGTGCTGAGTCTGAATGTCATGGACGTGTTGGGGGCGACACAAGAGCTCCTCACCCCAACTCTCGGTTGCAGCAGGACCTGGAGGGAAGAGCCCCGACCTCTCAGACCCACAATAAAGTTTGCTTTGCTAGGACCTTGTTGCAGCAGCTGTCTCTCCCTTCCCCGGGAGCTGTCCTTGCCGGCTGCAGTGAGCCCGTGAGCCCGGCAGAGGGCAGCCGTGTGCCAGCACACCCTGGCCTGCCTGCCTGCCTGCCAGCCAGCCAGCTGTGTTCTGCTCTTTATCTCCCTCTCCCCCCACCGCCCCCACCGCCCCCCTGCCCCACGCCCGGCACCACCACCCCATCCCCAGCTTTGGGGGAAGGACCAAGTGTCTCAGCCCCTTTCCCAGCTTCGACCTTCAACCCTCAGGCCTGAGGGAGGGAGCTAGAGCTGGGGTGGGTCTTCCTGCGTCCACACTCCCTTCTGACAGGGCCTGGCTCTCCAGATACAGAACTGAAGGGTGACAGCTGCCCACCGCCCCTACCAGGAAGGGACCAGCCTGAGGGTCTGCATCTCAAGGGCCGGGCCTAGCTCTGCTCTCCCAGGCTTGCGTCCTGTTAGGTGAGCTGCTCACAGGGACGTCACTGGTGTGATCTGTGTCAGGCAGGAGCCCAGAGGCCTGCACCTTCAAGGAAACCTCCCAAGTGGGGAGACAGGCAGGCTTCCTGGAAGCTATAAAGTATCTCTTCAGGAGGTGGGCAGGTGAACAACTCCTGGGCTAGCATTCCCCAAGGGCAGCAGTCAGAGCCACAGGAACGGGGTTCAGTAAATTGTTGGGGTGAGATCCAACAGAGGATTGAAAGGGGGGTGAATGACCCATCGCATGGCTCTGACCTTCTGCCCCCTCCCAGCCTGCAGAGCCACTTTGAAGCCGGGTTCACCCATGGTGACGTGCAGGTGGCCGCCCCCCTCGGGGTCTACTTGCAGGGCCTCTGCTGGGCTTCTCCCTGCCCCTAACCAGCACCCCCATTGGCCAGGCCTGAAGTGGGCCAGTGGGGAACTGGCCCTGCCCTCTCTCCCCAGGACCCCCAGGTATGGGTCCCAGAAAGTTGGAGGTCTCTGAACACCTGCATGGGAAGGGCAGCAGGCAGGCTTGAGTCTCCCCATTCAGCTTCTCTTGATGCCAGAAGAGATAGAGGAAGGCAGGGCTGGCATTCTTGCTTCTGCTTTCTACACCCCACAAGGCAGATGTGGGCTTTGTCCCACCCTCTAACAAAGGAGAACATGCTACTGACCTCAGTCCCCCAGAGCGACAAGGGACATCAGTTCAGGTCTGGTTCCAGGTAGGCAGCTGGCATTGACCATGGCTTCATGCCACCGCGATACAGGGTGGGCAAGACAAAGTCCTCCCTTCAAGTTGCCTACAGTCTAGTGGAAACACAGGAGCCAACAACATAATTTCAATTACTGTCCAGCGCTTTGGAGGACGTAAAACAGGCTAATTTCCAGGGTGGGGAAGTGCTGGTGGGGTTTTTTTTGGGGGGGTGGGGGATTTGGCCATGACGCATGGCTTGTGGGATCTTAGTTCCCCAATCAGGGATCAAACCCACACCCCCAGCAGTGGAAGTGCGGAGTCCTAACCACTGGACCACCAGGGAAGTCCCGGGAAGTACTGTTTAGTTGGATCTGAGAAGGTCCTTCAGAGGAGACGATTGACAAAAAGGGAGTGGTGGCTACATGTAGAGCTGACAGAAGGACATTCCTAGGAGCAGGAACAGAGGGTGCAAAGGGCCTGAGGCAGAACAAGCACAGTGGTTTGGACAGCAAGAAGGCTGATGTGATTGCAGTGATAACACTGTGAGCTGGGTGCTGCTCTAAGTGCCTTCCATGGATTCACACTTTTAATCCTCACAACCATGCCTAGAGGTGGGTGTTATTAGCCCCATTTCTCAGATGTGGAAAGTGAGGCACAGAGAGGTTAAACAACTTGCCCCCCAAGGTCACACAGCCAGGATTCACACCCAGGTAGTCTGGCACTAGGGCCCTGTTTTTAACCACTCTGTGGGTGAGAGGGGGACGTGGAAGTTTGAGGGTGCCAGGAAGCCTCAAACTGAGAGTGGGAGTTAGAATTGAGGCCACGGTATAACTGGAGCCCAGGAGGGGCAGCTCCGGAGCCAAGTTATTGCAAAGCCTGTGTTGTCGCAGGTACTTCTCCGCTCCGCCAGCCCCAGGCAAGCACCCCTGTTCTCTGGCTCCGCAGCAGGACTGCACAGAAGGGCACTTAACAGCTAGACGTCTGGCAATTTGATTTCCACGTGCCGGCAGGCGGTGGGGATCAGATAGCAAAGATGGGGGGAGGTCTGTCTGCATTGCTACAGTGCTCTTTGCCCTTCACCCTTCCCCAGCCCTAGCCCTTCTGTTTGTCAACAGGAAAAGGGTGGGCTGGGGTCAAAGCAGGTGGTGACAAGTGACCGGCATGCAGGTGGACTCTGGGTCTGCACAAGCTGGGCTGCTAGGAGCAGGCGTGAGACGCCCCCTTTGTGGGGGGAGGTGTTGAACTTGGCACTGTGGGATGGGATTAACCACCGCGGCCTTGACTACTCCTCACTCCCCTTATCACCTCCTGCCACCCCCCATAAATGGTAATGAACACTACCCTTCTCCCCCCACCGCCCCCCTCCCCCGCTCCCAGGTCCCTCTGGTGAGGGGAGAAAGTCAAAGTTTAGGCAAACTGAGGCTGGGCCACGTAAGAGG
The DNA here is from genome assembly GCF_005190385.1 of Monodon monoceros. Taxonomy (NCBI): domain Eukaryota; kingdom Metazoa; phylum Chordata; class Mammalia; order Artiodactyla; family Monodontidae; genus Monodon; species Monodon monoceros. The sequence continues at coordinate 15,714,193 of NW_021703782.1, read as the reverse complement.
GTCTCTGCCCCTCTCCCTCTTTCTTGTGGCACTTGACACTTTTCAGGAAGTGTCCTTCCTCTCAGTTGACAAGATGGCAGTTTTAGCAGCATCAGTAGTGGCCATTTCCTTTTTATAAATTAGGAAGCTGAGACCAGAGAGGTGAAGGGACTTGCCACAGGTCACATAGCCTGTAAGGGCCGGGGTCAGGGAATGGGGATAAAATTCAGAGTCTGGGACTGGAACACTCCCCACTTGGGGCCCACCACCGGCCTTCCCATGGGGGTAAAGTAGAAAACGGAGCCAGAAAGCCAGGCCTGCAGGTGCAGAATGGGCTACCCAGCTGTGCCCCTGAGCCCCCTGGCACCAGCCCCCTGTCTGAGCCCCAAGGCCAAGCTTGACTGTGGGCATCTGTTACCATGGAGACCCAGGCTGGGCTGGGGGCTGGCCAGTGACAGCAGGCCCTTCCCCCACTGATAGGAACCAGGTTCTCGGGCTCAGAGACCTTGGGCCCAGATGGAACTCCCCACACCTGCCTCTCCTCACTGCCTTCCGTCTCCCATCTGACCCCTCCACCCCTGAACCCCAAGCCTGATCTGTCTCCTCCATGCCTCTCTGCTCTTACCTGTGACTCCTGGGGATTGAGGTCCGGAGGAGATAGCTTTTAATACCCTACCAGGGAGCTAGGAGCTGGTGAGCATGTGGGCATGAGGACAAGGTCTTCCCAGAGAATAGAGACAGAACCAGCACCGATCACAGTGGAGAGGTAGATTCCAGATGTTTCCATGGAAGAGGGAGAGTTTAAATGGGGCCCCAAATGGTGGTGCGAATGTGGAAAATGGAAATGATTGGTACCTTGTTCCAACTATGCTACTAACTAGCTGTGAGACCCTCTCTGGACCTCATTGGTGAATGAGGAGTCTGGACCAGATGAAGAATCTCTAAGATTCCCTTCCAGTTTTTCTTTTGTGGTACGCGGGCCTCTCACCGTTGTGGCCTCTCCCGTTGCGGAGCACAGGCTCCGGACGCGCAGGCTCAGCGGCCATGGCTCACGGGCTCAGCCGCTCCGCGGCACGTGGGATCCTCCCGGACCGGGGCACGAACCCGTGTCCCCTGAATGGGCAGGCGGACCCTCAACCACTGCGCCACCTGGGAAGCCCTCCCTTCCAGTTTTGACATTCTTTCCAACTGATTCCAACCCGGGACACCCCTAGTTACAAAGGTCAGGGCCGGAGCCAACACTGCATTCCCCAGGCCAGCTCGGGCTCAACTCACCCTTGAGCCCCCAGCAGGGCACCTGGGGCGGAGCTGGGAGCCAAGTGTGGAGCTTGACCGGGTGGGCTGGAGGTGTCCCTGCTTGTCGGTGGGTGGGGAGGGGTGGCAGACAACTTTGTGGATTGATCTGGCTCAGGAAGGTGAGAAGGAGGCCTGGAGGTGAGAGTTTCGCCCTCCCACTCATCTCTTTAGGTAAATAAATCCACAGCCAGCATTTCGCCTTCTCTTCCCATCCTGGAGACACTGAGACCTCCAGGGAGCCCAGAGCTGAGGTGTAAGCTTCCCTCAGAGACTCCCCCCCTGCGCACTAGCCCCCTTCCACAGTCACCATCAGCCACCTTCTTCGGGGAAGGAATCGCGTAGAGTTCCTGGTCATCAGCTTCCAGGACCAGGGATATTGGGACATCATGGGTGGGTGCTATGCTGGCCCCGGCAGGCGTGGGCACAGTAGAAGGAATCTGTGTGGGAGAGAAAGAGCATGGACTTTGGAAACCCGGCTACACCGTTCACTAGCTGGGTGATCCTGAGCAAACGACCTACTGTGTGCCTCAGTTTCCTCCTCTGTAGAATGGGGTGATACCTGGTGTGGTACAGAGCAGCGTGGGACTGGAGTTTAGAAAAAGAAGAGGCCGCTGGGCACTTCATCCCAGACCGCTGCTGAGGGGCCGCAGGGAGGAGGCCCTGGGTTCCTCCCAGCTCCCGGAGGTTCTGGGGATGGCTGCTGTCGTGGGGGGGATGACAAGTGAGTCCCAGAACATATACCTTTGACTTCTGCCTCAGTGCGGCCATCTCACTGGGTCCTCCAACATCCCGAGGCACTACTGTGCCCATCTCCCAGAGGAAACGGCCAAGGCCCGGAGGAAAGCGGCTGGTACCAGTGCACCCGCTCTCCTCGATGCCATGGGGTCCTTCTACGGCCCCACCCGCACCTGCCTCCCTACCCCTGGTACCCAAGCTGTGGCGCCCACTGTTTGATACCCGTCGGGACAGCCCTTAACCCCTCCTTCCCGGTGGCCAGACAGCAGACAGAGGGAGTAAGGGATGACAGAGGCAGTGGAAGCTACGCTCCTAGCCAAGCCCACCTCCTGCCCCCCGGAGGGAGGCTCCTCCTTTTAAGGCTGCTGCTGGGAATTTCCACCCCCAGACCCAGACCCAGCGACCCCAGGCCTGGAATGATACCTGCAGCTCACCCTAGGGGAGGTGGGGCAGGAGAAGCTGGCCCTGAGAGGGGAGGAGGGGCCCTGCCGTCGGGTCCGTGAGGGTCAGTAAGAACGCAGGAGCCAGCCTCTGGGTCTAGAAGCCTCCAGCAGCTCCATCCTCTGCGCTGGGGTATCCCAGAGAGAGGCTGACAGCACCCCCCACCGACCCCCGCCAGCAGCTGCTTTGCAGTCTCACTGGCCAGGAAGGTGGCCTCCTCACACCTCAGTCTCCCAATTACGCCCTCCTCCCCCCTCGCCCTCCTCCCTTCTCTCCTCTCTCCTCCTCCTCCCGTCTCTCTCCTCTCCCCACTGAAAACCTGTGGCTTGGAGGAGACCTTGGCTTCTCTGGGACTCTGCCCCCAGGGACTGCCCACATCTGCTCCTGACTCTGGGGGCAGGAGGGCAACGGCCCCAAGAAATCTCTCCGGCGATGGGAGCCGCCCGCCTGCCCAACCTCACGCTGTAAGTGCGCTACCTCTCGGACTGCCGTCTTGTTGCCATTTCCAGCCCGGGGGCAGACCCAATCTTCCTGGGACTGGCACACGGACCGCGTGGGGCAGGGGTGGGTGCCTGTTGCGCCCTGGGGCTGGCTGCTGGCACCCACACCCGGGCCGCCTCGTCTCCCGCACAGGTGCCTGCAGCTCCTGATTCTCTGCTGTCAAACTCAGGTAGGCGGGCGCCCCCGCTAGCTTCTCCCCGTTCCTCCCACACTACCGATGGGGGCGGTCAGTCTCCTTTCCGTGGACAGAGGCAGATCCTGGCCTCTCCCTGAGTCCAGAAGACTCTGAGGTTTGGGGGGGCGGTGGGATGGGGTAGGAGAAGGGGCCACAGCAGATTGGGGGATTGACGGAAGTTTTTATTTCAGCCCTCCTTCTGACACCCCTCCCGTGTTGCCCTGGGGTCTCTTCTGCTCCCTCCATCCCTCCACACTGTGTTCCCCCCCAAGGCTAAGCGCATGGGGCAGCCAAGCCTGAGGGATGGAGCCCGGGAGTGGTCGGAAGAGGGCGGAGGTGATGGCTCAGGTGAGGCTTGTACTTGCAAGTACCTGAAAGGACAGGTTTCCACGCAAAACCGCCTGTCTGTTCCACTCACCACCCCGCTCCCACCAACACGGAGGTCCTGTGGGTCGCGGTCCTGGGTGATCGCGTGGGCAGTCAGAATGCCCAGCCAGGGTGGGCGACTCCTTACCTACAGGGCAATGAGGTCAAGCCCGAAGAGGTTTGTATGGGATGAGATTCAGGGTTTGCTTCTCCACACCCCCCACCCCAAGTCAGCGCCCGCCCCCCCCCCCGCCCCAGCCTCAGCCCCCTATGTGAGGCTCGGTCCCTTTTTGTGATCCTCCATAAAAGTGCAGCTATTAAAATGCACTGGTCCAGAACCGCTCTGGGGAGAGATCCCTTGGCTTTCCCAGGCCAGAGGCCCGCTTCTCTTCATATCCAGTGGGGACTTTTTTTGAAGGTAAATGCCTTTTCTCTGGGAGAGGGAAAGGGGCTGCCTTTGAAGCAGTGGGGGGGTGGGAGGGAGAGAGGGAGAGACAACCCCCCCTTTCCTTCCCCCTTTTGCTCTAGCCCCCGTTCCAGGCCTTTTGCTTCACACATCCAGGGAGAGCAAGAAGAAAGCCCCCAGCCTGGCCGGGAGGGGTCTGGGGGTGGGCCCAACCTGTTCTGGAGGGGGAATTAGCACAATGGTGCGGCGGGCCGGCGTTTATGGCCTGGCTGAGGCCCCATTCAGGACCCGGGGAAGGTGGCAAAGCTGTCCTTTCCCCCTTGAAGTGCCCCCTCGCCCCCCCTCGGAGGGGGGGCCAGCAGGCCGGACCGCAGCCATGCTTGAGGGGCCGTCTGACAAGCAGCTGTCTGCGGCAGTGGAAGGGGAGGTCCCCCTGCAGCGGGAACATGAAAGGGACAAGCAAGGTCCCGCGGGGAGAGCGACTTGTGGACTGTGGGCTGGGGGGGGCGTGGGACTGCTTTTGTGCAGGGCTTGAAGGGGGACGAGTAGAGGAGGGGGCTTCGGGGGGGCCCTCTCTGCTCCCGACCTGGAACAGACAGCCAGAAGGAGGCTGCCCGCCAAGAGGGGCGGAGGGCCTGAACCTGGGCCAGGAGGCTGGGGGGGGGGGGGGCTGGGGACAGGCCGGACCCCACCCCCTGGCAGGGAGGCAGGTCCCCCACCCAAAATGCTGGCCTCAGGTTTTCCCAGGGCGGGATGTGGGGTGGGCAGACCCTGCCCTCATAGGCTGGGAATCCAGGCTGTGGATGAGCCAGGGTCGGACCTGGGCAGTGACACCCGGGAAGGGTTAACCCTGAGCAGGTTCTGCTGAATGATAGCCTGGAGCTGCTCCTTCACCTTCCCACCCCTCCCTCCAGGAGAGAGAGGCCCCTCACAGATGCTGGTCTGGGTCTAGCTCTGTCCGGATGGTCGCGATTGGGCCTGGGATAACGGCGGACTTGGGGATGTGGGGCAGGGAAAGGCTGTCCCAGCACAGGCCAGCAGGATCCAGGCGGAGGAACGTTTTAGTGCTAGAGCTGGGGCTGTCACCAGCGGCTGGGAAACGTCATCCCGGTTTGCACCTTGCTGGAGAGAGAGGGCAGGAAGCGGTCTGTTTCTCTCCTACTCAGCACTGCCGATGGGTAAGGAGACACCAGGCCCGGAGGAGGTACTCGTCCTGGCTTCGTATCGTGTGCGGATGGAAACGTCCCCTCTCCACTCCCCTGGAAGCAGTGGGCGGTAGCATCACCCCCGGCTGGCCACGAGCCTCTGTTACACTGTGGCACATGCAGGTGGCCTCACAGGGCAGCCACGGGGCCACCACTGAGGGCACCTCTCACCACCGCCTCCACCGCCCTCAGCTAAGGAGGCGCCTCACCCCTAGAGGGGGAGGAACGCTGGAAGGGGCACTGGCTTCTCTGAGGGCCCTGAGCACCCAGGGGGAGCGGCAGGGGAGATGGGCGTGAGCTCAGGAGTCCTTCCTTAGTGCTATAAAGAAATGCTTCCAGGGGCCCTGCAGGAGCCTACAGAGAAGGGTCTTAGAGCCCCCAAAAAGGTCTCCAGTGACTCTAACAGACCAGCTGCTGTGTGTGCACGTATGTGTGTGCATGACCGTGCACACATGTGTGTGTGCATGTGCTGGGCGTGGGCTCCTTTGAGGCCAGTGCGGAGGACTGGGGAGACATCTGGTCACCCTGGCTAACAGAGCCAAGCCCCTGGAGTTTTGGAGAGGAGACAAGCTTCCGTCCTAGAGGCGGGACAGGCGTCTGTCACTAATCAGCTGTGCGGCCCTGTGCACTTCCTCCCCGGACCACGGGGATTAGACACCAGCAGCTTCCTCCCCGGACCACGGGGATTAGGTACCAGCAGCTTCCTCCCCGGACCACGGGGATTAGGTACCAGCAGCTT